>NC_061510.1:134942891-135032003 GCF_022539505.1 Lolium rigidum | reverse complement strand
AAGAGATAAAGTGCATAAGTACATATTCAATACTACAATAGTTTTTAAGCTATTTGTCCCATGAGCTATATATTGCAAAGGTGAATGATGGAATTTTAAAGGTAGCACTCAAGCAATTTACTTTGGAATGGCGGATAAATACCATGTAGTAGGTAGGTATGGTGGACACAAATGGCATAGTGGTTGGCTCAAGTATTTTGGATGCATGAGAAGTATTCCCTCTCGATACAAGGTTTAGGCTAGCAAGGTTATTTGAAACAAACACAAGGATGAACGGTACAGCAAAACTCACATAAAAGACATATGGTAAACATTATAAGACTCCATACCGTCTTCCTTGTTGTTCAAAACTCAATACTAGATGTTATCTAGACTCTAGAGAAACTAAATATGCAAACCAAATTAGCAAGCTCTAAGTATTTCTTCATTAATGGGTGCAAAGTATATGATGCAAGAGCTTAAACATGAGCACAACAATTGCCAAGTATCAAATTATCCAAGACATTTTAGAGTTACTACATGTAGCATTTTCCAATTCCAACCATATAACAATTTAACGAAGGAGAAACTTCGCCATGAATACTATGAGTAGAGCCTAAGGACATATTTGTCCATATGCAACAGCGGAGCGTGTCTCTCTCCCATAAAGTGAATGCTAGGATCCATTTTATTCAAACAAAACAAAAACAAAAACAAACCGACGCTCCAAGCAAAGTACATAAGATGTGGCAGAATAAAAATATAGTTTCGGGGAGGAACACTGATAATGTTGTCGATGAAGAAGGGGATGCCTTGGGCATCCCCAAGCTTAGACGCTTGAGTCTTCTTAATATATGCAGGGGTGAACCACGGGGCATCCCCAAGCTTAGAGCTTTCACTCTCCTTAATCATATTGCATCATACTCCTCTCTTGATCCTTGAAAACTTCCTCCACACCAAACTCGAAACAACTCATTAGAGGGTTAGTGCATAATAAAAATTCACATGTTCAGAGGTGACACAATCATTCTTAACACTTCTGGACATTGCATAAAGCTACTTGGACATTAGTGGATCAAAGAAATTCATCCAACATAGCAAAAGAGGCAATGCGAAATAAAAGACAGAATCTGTCAAAACAGAACAGTCCGTAAAGATGGATTTTATTAGGCCACCAGACTTGCTCAAACGAAAATGCTCAAATTGAATGAAAGTTGCGTACATATCTGAGGATCATGCTCGTAAATTGGCGTAATTTTCTGAGCTACCTACAGGGAGATAGACCCAGATTCGTGACAGCAAAGAATTCTGAAACTGCTGCGATAATCCAAATCTAGTACTTACTTTTCTATCAAAGACTTTACTTGGCACAACAAAACATAAAACTAAGATAAGGAGAGGTTGCTACAGTAGTAAACAACTTCCAAGACACAAATATAAAACAAAAATACTGTAGTTAAAAACATGGGTTGTCTCCCATAAGCGCTTTTCTTTAACGCCTTTCAGCTAGGCGCAGAAAGTGTAACTCAAGTAACATCGAGAGATGAAGCATCAACATCATAATTTGTTCTAATGATAGAATCATAAGGTACCTTCATTCTCTTTCTAGGGAAGTGTTCCATACCTTTCTTGAGAGGAAATTGATATTTAATATTACCTTCCTTCATATCAATAGTAGCACCAACGGTTCGAAGAAAAGGTCTTCCCAATATAATGGGGCAAGATGCATTGCATTCAATATCCAAGACAACAAAATCAACGGGGACAAGGTTATTGTTAACCATAATATGAACATTATCAACTTTCCCCAAAGGTTTCTTTTTAGCATTATCAGCGAGATTAACATCCAAATAACAATTTTTCAATGGTGGCAAGTCAAGCATATCATAGACTTTTTAGGCATAACAGAAATACTTGCACCAAGATCACATAAAGCATTACAATCAAAATCTTTGACTCTCATTTTAATGATGGGCTCCCAACCATCCTCTAGCTTTCTAGGAATAGAAGTTTCAAGTTTTAGTTTCTCTTCTCTAGCTTTTATGAGAGCATTTGTAATATGTTTTGTGAAAGCCAAATTTATAGCGCTAGCATTGGGACTCTTAGCAAGTTTTTGCAAGAACTTTATAACTTCAGAGATGTGGCAATCATCAAAATCTAAATCATTACAATCTAAAGCAATGGGATTATCATCCCCAAGGTTGGAAAAAATTTCAGCGGTTTATCACAAGCGGTTTCAGCGGTTTTAGCGGTTTCGGGTAATTTTGCGCGCTTTGCACTAGGAGTAGAAGCATTGCTAACACCAATTATTTTATCATGGATAGTAGGAGGTGCAGCAACATATGAATCATTAGCATTGCTAGTGGTGGTAATAGTCCAAACTTTAGCTACATTTTCCTTTTTAGCTAGTTTTTCATTTTCTTCTCTATCCCACCTAGCACGCGAGTTCAGCCATTAATCTTATATTCTCATTAATTCTAACTTGGATGGCATTTGCTGTAGTAACAATTTTATTTTCAATGTCCCTATTAGGCATAACTTTCGATTTCAAAAGATCAACATCGGAAGGCAAGACTATCAACTCTAGAAACAAGAATATCAATTTTATTGAGCTTTTCCTCAACGATTTGTTAAAGGCGGTTTGTGTACTAATAAATTCTTTAAGCATGGCCTCAAGTCCAGGGGGTGTATTCCTATTATTGTTGTAAGAATTCCCATAAGAATTAGCATAACCGTTACCATTATTATAAGGATATGGCCTATAGTTATTACTAGAATTGTTCCGATAAGCATTGTTGTTGAAATTATTATTTTTAATGAAGTTTACATCAACATGTTCTTCTTGGGCAACCAATGAAGCTAATGGAACATTATTAGGATCAACATTAGTCCTATCATTCGCAAGCATAGACATAATAGCATCAACCTTATCACTCAAGGAAGAGGATTCTTCAACGGAATTTACCTTCTTACCTTGTGGAGCTCTTTCCGTGTGCCATTCAGAGTAATTAACCATCATATTATCAAGAAGCTTTGTTGCTTCACCAAGAGTGATGGACATAAAGGTACCTCCGGCAGCTGAATCCAATAAATTCCGCGAAGAAAAATTTAGTCCTGCATAGAAGGTTTGGATGATCATCCAAGTAGTCAGTCCATGGGTTGGGCAATTTTTAACCGAGAGATTTCATTCTTTCCCAAGCTTGAGCAACATGTTCATTATCTAATTGTTTAAAATTCATTATGCTACTCCTCAAAGATATAATTTTAGCGGGGGATAATATCTACCAATAAAAGCATCCTTGCATTTAGTCCATGAATCAATACTATTCTTAGGCAGAGATAGCAACCAATCTTTAGCTCTTCCTCTTAATGAGAAAGGGAACAATTTTAATTTTATAATGTCACCATCTACATCTTTATACTTTTGCATTTCACATAGTTCAACAAAATTATTGAGATGGGCAGCGACATCATCGGAACTAACACCAGAAAATTGCTCTCTCATGACAAGATTAAGTAAAGCGAGGTTTAATTTCAAAGAATTCTGCTGTAGTAGCAGGTGGAGCAATAGGTGTGCATAAGAAATCATTATTATTTGTGCTAGTGAAGTCACACAACTTAGTATTTTCAGGGTTGGCCATTTTAGCAATAGTAAATAAAGCAAACTAGATAGAGTAAATGCAAGTAAACTAATTTTTTTGTGTTTTTGATATAGCAAACAAGATAGCAAATAAAGTAAAGCTAGCAACTAATTTTTTTGTGTTTTGATATAAGTGCAGCAAACAAAGTAGTAAATAAAATAAAGCAAGACAAAAACAAAGTAAAGAGATTGAGAAGTGGAGACTCCCCTTGCGGCGTGTCTTGATCTCCCCGGCAACGGCGCCGAGAAATTTGCTTGATGCGTGTAGTTGACACGTCCGTTGGGAACCCCAAGAGGAAGGTGTGATGCGCACAGCGGCAAGTTTCCCTCAGTTAGAAACCAAGGTTTAATCGAACCGGTAGGAGTCAAGAAGCACGTTGAAGGTTGATGGCGGCGGGATGTAGTGCGGCGCAACACCAGAGATTCCGGCGCCAACGTGGAACCTGCACAACACAACCAAAGTACTTTGCCCCAACGAAACGGTGAGGTTGTCAATCTCACCGGCTTGCTGTAACAAAGGATTAACCGTATTGTGTGGAAGATGATTGTTTGTAGAGAAAACGGTAAAAACAAGTATTGCGACAGATTTGTATTTCGGTATTAAAGAATGGACCGGGGTCCACGGTTCACTAGAGGTGTCTCTCCCATAAGATAAAAGCATGTTGGGTGAACAAATTACGGTCGGGCAATTGACAAATAGAGAGGGCATAACAATGCACATACATGACATGATAAGTATAGTGAGATTTAATTGGGCATTACGACAAAGTACATAGACCGCCATCCAACTGCATCTATGCCTAAAAGTCCACCTTCGGGTTATCATCCGAACCCCCTCCGGTATTAAGTTGCTAACAACGAGACAATTGCATTAAGTATGGTGCGTAATGTAATCAACAACTACATCCTCGGACATAGCGCCAATGTTTTATCCCTAGTGGCAACAGCACAACACAACCTTAGAACTTTCTGTCACTGTCCCAGATTCAATGGAGGCATGAACCCACTATCGAGCATAAGTACTCCCTCTTGGAGTTAAAAGTAAAAACTTGGCCAGAGCCTCTACTAGAAACGGAGAGCATGCAAGATCATAAACAACACATGTATAATAACTTGATAATTAACATGACATGGTATTCTCTATCCATCGGATCCCGACAAACACAACATATAGAATTACGGATAGATGATCTTGATCATGTTAGGCAGCTCACAAGATCCAACAATGAAGCACAATGAGGAGAAGACAACCATCTAGCTACTGCTATGGACCCATAGTCCGGGGGTGAACTACTCACTCATCACTCCGGAGGCGACCATGGCGGTGTAGAGTCCTCCGGGAGATGAATCCCCTCTCCGGCAGAGTGCCGGAGGCGATCTCCCGGATCCCCCGAGATGGGATCGGCGGCGGCGGCGTCTCGGTAAGGTTTTCCGTATCGTGGCTCTCGCGTGCGGGGGTTTCGTCACGGAGGCTTTAAGTAGGCGGAAGGGCAAGTCAAGAGGCGGCACGGGGGCCCACACCATAGGCCGGCGCGGCCGGGGGTGGGGCCGCGCCGCCCTAGGGTTTGGCCACCCCGTGGCCCCTCTTCGTCTCGTCTTCGGACTTCTGGAAGCTTCGTGGAAAAATAGGCCCCTGGGCTTTGATTTCGTCCAATTCCGAGAATATTTCGTTACTAGGATTTACGAAACCAAAAACGACAGAACAACGAAGCGGCACTTCGGCATCTTGTTAATAGGTTAGTTCCGGAAAATGCACGAATATGACATAAAGTGTGCATAAAACATGTAGGTATCATCAATAATATGGCATAGAACATAAGAAATTATCGATACGTCGGAGACGTATCAACGAGCTCCCGGAAACACTTGCACAACGGTCCGATTTTCCGTGGCGGAAGGGCGCCCACGCGCGACGGACCGAAAAAAACGTCGTTGGACTTTGCCTGACGCAGTTTCCACAACAGAACCCATATCGTCGGGTTAGGCCCATAGGCGACGAAAAATACCCCTTAGCGGACGATTTTGAGACGTTGTATATCAAAACTTTTCTTGTAGTGAGTGGTGTCTCTCCGATAAGAAATAGCATGTTGGGTGAACGAATTACAGTTGGGCAATTGACAAATAGAGAGGGCATAACAATGCACATACATATCACGATGACTACTATGAGATTTAATCAGGGCATTACGACAAAGTACATAGACCGCTATCCAACATGCATCTATGCCTAAAAAGTCCACCTTCGGGTTAGCATCCGCACCCCTTCCAGTATTAAGTTGCAAACAACGGACAATTGCATTAAGTATGGTGCGTAATGTAATCAACACAAATATCCTTAGACAAAGCATTGATGTTTTATCCCTAGTGGCAACGAGACATCCACAACCTTAGAACTTTCTATCACCGTCCCGGATTCAATGGAGGCATGAACCCACTATCGAGCATAAATACTCCCTCTTGGAGTTACAAGTATCAACTTGGCCGAGCCTCTACTAGCAACGGAGAGCATGCAAGAACATAAACAACACATATATGATAGATTGATAATCAACTTGACATAGTATTCCATATTCATCGGATCCCAACAAACACAACATGTAGCATTACAAATAGATGATCTTGATCATGATAGGCAGCTCACAAGATCTAACATGATAGCACAATGAGGAGAAGACAACCATCTAGCTACTGCTATGGACCCATAGTCCGGGGGTGAACTACTCACACATCAATCCGGAGGCGATCATGGTGATGAAGAGTCCTCCAGGAGATGATTCCCCTCTCCGGCAGGGTGCCGGAGAGCGATCTCTCGAATCCCCGAGATGGGATTGGCGGCGGCGGCGTCTCTGGAAGGTTTTCCGTATCATGGCTCTCGGTACGGGGTTTTCGGCGACGAAGGCTATAAGTAGGCGGAAGGGCAGCGTCGGAGGGCCGACGAGGGGGCCGCACCATAGGGCGGCGCGGGCCCCACCTGGCCGCGCGGCCCTATGGTGGCGGCGCCTCGTCGCCCTACCTGCGTAACCTCTTCGGTCTTCGGAAGCTCCGTGGAAAATAAGACCCTGGGCGTTGATTTCGTCCAATTCCGAGAATATTTCCTTTGTAGGATTTCGAAACCAAAAACGCAGAAAACAGACAGCGGCTCTTCGGCATCTCGTCAATAGGTTAGTGCCGGAAAATGCATAATAATGACATAAAGTGTGTATAAAACATGTGAGTATCATCATAAAAGTAGCATGGAACATAAGAAATTATAGATACGTTTGAGACGTATCAGTATCCTAGCATACTAGTACCCCGACGGCCACCATGCCGACCTCTACTAAGCCCTATATGAATCCTTGGTTGCTTTGGAGCTTGTCGCCATTGTGGTTGATGCCTTGCGGCTTGTTGCCTTGGAGCTTGTTGACTTGGAGCTTGTTGCGTTGGAGGTTGTTGTCATGGGGCTTGTTGCCTTGGAGCTTGTTGCCTTGGAGCTTGTTGCGTTGGAGCTTGTTGCGTTGGAGCTTGTTGCGTTGGATGTTGTTGCCGTAGGGCTTGTTGCCTGGAGCTTGTTGGCTTGGAGCTTGTTGGCTTGGAGCTTGTTGGCTTGGAGCTTGTTGGCTTGGGGTTTGTTGGCTTGGGGTTTGTTGGCTTGGAGGTTGATTTGAAGCTTGTTGGCTACTTGATGCTTGACTTGTGGTAGCATCATTGCCCTTTGATTTTTTGCCGGATGTACACTTCCTTTTATTGTGGCCCTTACTATTGCATGATCCACAATTAGTTGGCTCGCGAGCCTCTTGGAATAACTTGTTTCCCGAATGACCCCATCTATCCATATCTCCGTGATACCTCTTTGTCTTTCTTCTTCCATGTTTCACAACCTTCCATTCCGGATCTGGACAAACTTGCACTCCATGATACTCCGGCCATTGTGATTGATCCAAGTAAGGAGAAAACCTTGGAGCCCATGTCCTCTTTGTGGCTTCGATTGAGAACTCGTACTCCCGAACGGTGAGCGGGTTATTGTAGTCGGCACGTCTAGTGCGTGCCATTGTTAGCAAGTGGGAGCAAGCCAAATGAAGCAAAGAGGGCCTCCTACATGTGCATTCACATGTCTTTAGGGACACACGGAAAGCCCGGCCTCCGTGTTGGACACCACCTTGTGTGGTGCCTCCCGGCTCATTCACTTGGTAAACCCAGTCAACATTGTCATAACATGTAGCCGTTTGGGAGTCCGCCTTCCTCGCCTGAAATTCCATGAACTCTTCAACCTTCATTGGGAACTCGCAATTCCTAGCAATTTCCTTCTCCGTTTCATCGGTGTAGTTCTGGAAATACACATTCAACTTCTCGAATGTGTATTGAATGATTGTCGTCACGGGCAATGCACATACACCCTTCAACACATTGTTGAAGCACTCGGCAATGTTGCTTGTCATTTGGCCATATCTCCTCCCATCCTCATCATAAGCTCTTGCCCACTTTGAGTTAAATATAAGGTGTCTATGAAGAAACTCTTGACCACTCGCGTTGAGGTCTTTGTGCTTCAGCAAGCCGTTGTATAGGTTTGCAAAGTGGAGCTCAGAGTAAGCGAGGCAACAATCTTGAAGAAGGTCAGACAACTCTTTGCTCTTGCATGCCCGGTAGAAGTTTGCACAAAAATGCCTCATGCACCATCGGTGGTGCAAGGGAGCATGCCCGGGAATGGCAAGCTCCACCGCATTGAGAATTCCTTGATGACGATCGGAGATGACACACACTTCCTTTGAGGGTGGTATGACCCTCGTCCTCAATATATGGAAAAACCATTGGCAGTTATCATTGTTCTCAATCTCTACCAATGCAGAAGCCAGTGGTAGTAAACGGTTGCTCGCATCATTTGCTATTGCCACCAATAGTGTGCCCTTGTACTGCCCGGTCAATAAGGTACCATCCACGGTTATGACCGGCCTACAATGTTCGAATGCCCTCGTGCATTGCTGGAATGACCAAAATACACGGTGAAATACCCTCACTCTTTTACCGTCATGCAATGTCATTTTGGTTGCGGAAGGCTCCACCACATGCACCATGCCCGGGTTAGTTGCGGCCATCTCTAACAACAACCTAGGGACTCGGTTGTATGCTTCCTCCCAATCACCGTACAACATCTTGAATGCGGCTTGTTTGGCCTTCCATGCCTTCCCGTAATTCACGTCGTAGGCAAACCGGGATTTCACCGTATCTTGCACGGACCTAATGCTCATGGTAGGAAGTGATGATATCTCCGCCGAGAGCTTGTATGCAATGAATTCGGATGTGAGTTGACGGTGGTCCGGCTGCGCATCCTTGCCATCAAGCTTCGACCCCCGGCACATGTGAGTTGCTACACAACTTGTTATGTGCCAAGAGGGCCCTTTTTTGAAAGGTCTTGCACAGACAACCCATGGGCACCTTTTATCCACACATTTTAGCATGTATCGCTTCTTCTAGTCCGAGTGAACAACGATGTAAGGGCAATGATGCTTAATGGAGAACTCCTTCAACCATATCTTTAATTCCAAGAAGGTATCAAACGTGAGCCCTTTAGATATCATAGCCGTCCTACCATCCACATCTCTCTTGGATATTGGCCTAGCTCCAAGAAGTAAACTTTTGCCACCATCAACCACGGCTCCATCCGCAAGACTAACATCACGGAACAATGGTACCCGAATATCCCGTCTGGTTACCTTCTTGAAGATCTCGGCTCTTTCGGCTTCCTTAGCCGTCAAGCCATCCTCGTCAACTTCCTCTTCGGTTCCATCATCATCCGAGTCCGACGCATAGCATCGGGAATAAGGAATGGAGTGGTCCATCTCCTCTTGCGTCAAATATTTATCCAAATCACCGACATTGTTGTCATTCATCTCGAAACCATCATCACCATCGTCATGCTCGCCATACTCATTCTCCAATGGAGGTTGTTGTGCAATGGGAGATTGGGTGGCTTCTTCTTGGCTCATGGGTGGTGGACTCCTCTGTCGAACGGGGGAGGAGGGCCGGTTAAGGTCAAGCTCGATACGAGCATCAACCGTCTTGGTTGCAAACAACTTCAAAGCCTTGTCTTGTGACCCGGCCACCGTCTCCTTGTAAACGGACCAACGTTGCTCGGAGTTGATACGCATTGTCTTCCAACGGGTGTGCATTACAAACCCGACATTATGTCTTCCCTCTAGCTCAACACCATCATTTGGCTCATTCCAATTCAACTCAACCCTCACTTGTGCTACCACCTCCGCAAAGCTAGGGCTAAGGTCAAACACCAAGTCAACCTCTTCCGGGTCCGGCTCTATGTTTCCCTTCAAGAAAGCATCCTTGTCCACATGATGAACATGAACAATTCTTTCCATCCCCCTAGCATAATGGGAACAACACATACACACATGTGTTACCATAATCAACATAATCTACCCATACAAACTAGCACACTACCATTTCTCCTACTTCAACAACCCTAACATCCAACCAAATCCATCTCCACCCTCAAATCAACCAAATACACATCTAGGGTTTCACATGTAGATTCAACCAAATACACAAAATCAATGGATGAAAAGAAGGGGAACGGAGGAGATTACCTCAAGGAACGGGTTGGGAACGATCTCCACGGACAGATCTGACGAAATCCAAGAGATTTGAGTAGGGATTTGAGGGGGGGGGGAGAGAGTGAGCCGGCCACCTTTCATGAGGGAAGAAGAAAAGAGAGAGGAGAATGGCTGGGTCGGGCTGGGGCAGGCTCGCGCGGCCACACATAACAGGATGTGTGGCGCCCTTGCCACGAAAGTGTGGCGCCGACGAGAGCGGCGCCACACATCTTGCCACATCAGATTAGAGCACACCTCAGCGTCGAGGACATCACGTCGGATGGGATAGTGGCGCCGGCCACACTGGCGCCACTCGGGCATGTATGGCGCCCATAAGAGGGGCGCCACGCAAAGGGTTAGATGGATAAAATAGTTTGCTCGGAGGACAGTCTGTCCTATAGTTTCAGAAAAGGTTATTTGTATGTAAATCGCTCAAGGTGGGATTCACTTGGACATGGCCTTGGCGAATCAGTGTATTTCCAAGGTCATCTAGGAAAGCGGCAAAAGGGCAGCGACAACAAAGCGGTGGAAGTGCGTGCGTCCTTGCGTGGATCTGGAAAGAAAGAAGAAGCCGTTCCCCGGTTCACCGTCGACACCCCCCAGATCCGACCCCCTCGATCGGGTAGCCCCACGCGACGCCTCCACCCGAGGCACCACACCGCGGCCGCCACTGACCCACCCCGCCCGCACACGTATCCCCACTCCCTCAGATCCGAGCGCCATGGCCGCCCACCCCCGCCACGCCGCCCCGCATTGCCACGCCCACCGCTAGCGCCGCCATGGCCGCCTCCGCCTCCTGCCGGAGCCCGCTCGTCTGGTTCTTCTCCCTCGCCGCCGCGCTCTTCTTCGCCTCCTGGTACCTCCTCCTCGACTCCGCTGCCGCGCCCGCCACCCACCGCCAGGGGGGGCTCCGCTCCCCCACCCCCGCCACCAAATGCGACCCAGACAAGGCCCTCCTCCGGGTCTACATGTACGACCTGCCCCCCGAGTTCCACTTCGGCCTGCTCGACTGGAACCCCGCCACCACCACCACCACCGCCCCGTGGCCCGACCTCCTCACGCCCCACGACGTTCCCAACTACCCCGGCGGGCTCAACCTGCAGCACAGCATCGAGTACTGGCTCACGCTCGACCTGCTCGCGTCCGAGCAGGGCGCGCCCACGCCGTGCACCGCCGCGCGGGTGCGCGACCCGGCCACCGCCGACGTCGTCTTCGTGCCCTTCTTCGCCTCCCTCAGCTTCAACCGCCACTCCAAGGCCCGGGCCACCGAGGACCGCGCGCTGCAGCGGAGGCTCCTCGACTTCCTCGCCGCGCGCCCCGAGTGGCGCAGGTCCGGCGGGAGGGACCACGTCGTGCTCGCGCACCACCCCAACGGGATGCTCCACGCGCGCTACAGGCTCTGGCCCTGCGTCTTCGTCCTATGCGACTTCGGGAGGTACCCGCACAGCGTCGCCAACGTCGACAAGGACGTCGTCGCGCCTTACCTGCACATGGTCGACAACTTCTTCAATGACACCGCCGGATACAACGAACGACCGACGCTGCTCTACTTCCAAGGCGCCATTTACAGGAAAGATGTGAGTACCCCCTACCCTCTGATGCAACGATATTGTTGATGAAAAACTCTCTTGCTGTAGCCGATGCAGAAATACTATCAAAGTCGTGGTGGGATTACTCAACTTCTAATTTAATAATGTGACCATAGTTAAACAATTCCTTTGCATGTCTTCTTCCCCTATATACATTTGAGAATGTTTGACGTCTACTTGACTACTCATTTAAGAACTCAGTCCTATGCTTGCACGATCTTCCTCTGGACACCATCAGTGGCACTTGCTTTGAAACTTGCATTGGAATGTCGTTGTTGCAAAATCAATGCGATTGCCTTTGCCTCCTTCCCTAATAGGCTAATCCAGCTTACTTTAGTTGGCAATCACTTCAAACTGCTGTATATTGCTTTCTTCGTTCAATTTGGTAGGTAATCACTTCCTTCATGTGAGTGTTATCTGTGTATTTATAAGCCCAGTTAGAGTACTTAAGTAGTTCTATGATCCATAAGGTTAACAACCATAATTCATATCTGTAATCATGTCGCCCTCTCACATTTGTGGTAAAATTGTCTAATATGGTGGTTTAGTAAGCAATATCTAGTAATTATTGACCGTCTGAAAATTGAGGTCCTGAGAATGGATGAATTATGTCAAATATGAATGGTTTATAATCTTCTGACTACACAATGTTGCAGGGTGGTTTCATCCGGCAGGAACTGTATTATCTTCTCAAAGATGAGAAAGATGTGCATTTCTCATTTGGGAGTGTGGCCGGAAATGGGATTGAGCAATCGACGCGGGGGATGCGGGCGTCCAAATTCTGCCTCAACATTGCAGGGGACACACCGTCCTCCAACCGCCTGTTCGATTCCATAGTCAGCCACTGTGTGCCCGTCATCATCAGCGACGAGATTGAGCTCCCGTTTGAAGATGTCCTTGACTACTCCAAGTTCTGCATCATAGTGCGTGGCGCAGATGCAGTCAAGAAGGACTTTCTGATTAACCTGATTAAAGGAATAAGTCAAGAGGAGTGGACAAGCATGTGGAACAAACTGAAGGAGGTCGAACGACACTTTGAATACCAGTACCCGTCTCAGCACGACGATGCTGTCCAGATGATCTGGAAGACCATAGCTCGAAAGGTTCCCTCAATTCGGCTGAAGATTAACAGATTAAGAAGATTTTCTCGATTTGAAGCTAACAAAACAAATGAGTCCCCAGCAAGATCTTCATGGCTACAAAGCCAAGCTCGTTGATTTTAGAGCAACAAACTTCTCCCAGCAGGTAGTTATGGTAATGAAGGCTGAGACTGAACCACAAGACGGGAGCAACAGCTACAAGGGATAAATGGAGTAAAGTACAGCTGATACTGTTTATGACCATCACAATATTATAGATCCGAGGGCCTTCATTTTGTTCTCCGCTTTTCTGCGGAAATGTGATCAACTGTCTAGATTAGGGTTAGGAACAATAACATTTTGTATCAGATTAGGAGCAGTGGCGTGATCTACTGATCACTTCCACTGAAGTCTTATACTTTACAGGTAACTCAGCATTCTGAGAGCAAAATTTTGTGGTTCCTTTCTAGATTCTACCAATGTGATCCATGGGGAGCAGTCATTGCTGCAGATGTAAAGGGTAAGTGGCTAGGTGCAGTCAAGTTTAGTTGCCTCTTGCCTTTAGGGGAGCAGCAAGCAGGAATACTACTACTGACTGGCCTTTCAGCTGACACTGACGGGCGTGTGTTTAGAATTAGGACAATTTGGTCGATATCAATATGCATTGAATGCTGGCAGAAGAAGTATTTAGAGCAAGTACAATAAGTTAGAGCAAGTACAATAAATTCTAGTCCAGTTGGCTCTAAGGATTAAAATATTATATTATTGCTTAGTTGGAGGAGAGATGAGGAGAGAAGAGAAGTGAGCTCTTAGAGCAAGTACAATAAGGCTAACTCAGCAGGCTATAAGAATTAAAATAGTGTTGTTTTGCTTAGGTGGATGAGAGAGAAGTGAAGAGAGAAGAGAGATGGGCTCTCATGCAAGAGCCAGCTCTTGCATGTGCTCCCAGGCACTTTGTGAGTATGTGTGGTGGACCTTTTACACATAAAGTTATCAATCCTTAAAGTCAACTAATGTATAAGTTAGCTATAAGCTGACTATAGCTGACCTTATAGCTAGCACCCGGCTGCACTGTTGGAATTGCTCTTATACAAGAGTCAGCTCTAGCACGTGCTCCTAGGTATTTTGTGAAAGTGAAAGGTGAGTCATATATTGATAAAATACTACATTTTATAGCTTACTATTTTATATGTTGGCTCTAAGTTGGCTATAGATGACATGGCACTTAGCTTATAGCCATCAGCTGGCTATACTATTAAACTTGCTCTTAGAAGTGATATCAAGATGTGAAGCGGTGTTTTGGAACATGGGTGCATATGCTCCCTATATTTTGAAATGCATTTTACATACATTTTAAAAAATTTAAAAATTGAAACTAAAAGTTCGCATGTACATCTTCATGTGCTACGTGCTCACAAAGTTGTTTCATAAAAATTCGACTTATCATGTGACGTGTGTAAAAAGACAAAATTCAGTGCTGAAAATAATGCTTTTTACAAGATAAACTTTCTCTTTTTTATATAGACCACACAAAATATTGGATTTTCGTGAAACTTGACGAACGCACGTATATTATGGAAATGTACATGTAGAATTTTTTGTCCAAATTTTTCGATATTTCAAAATATGATTTTTTGGTAGAGGGAGTATACGCACTCGGGAGCCGAATTGAATTTCCGTATCAAGATGTCTCTAACTCAGGGTTGACCTTTTTTTTAACAAGATAGTGGATCATATATTAGCGGAACGTACAATTTTCATACAGGCCCTTTACATCTCTTGTCTAAAAAACCTAGAATTTGAAGATAAGGCTTGCACATTTGCAAGAAACACCCTAGCAACAAATCTGAAAAAGCAATCGAGTCCCTGGGTTTCTCTGCCACAAGACGTCGGCGTCCT
This sequence comes from Lolium rigidum, assembly GCF_022539505.1. Classification (NCBI taxonomy): domain Eukaryota; kingdom Viridiplantae; phylum Streptophyta; class Magnoliopsida; order Poales; family Poaceae; genus Lolium; species Lolium rigidum. The sequence goes on along the minus strand of NC_061510.1, from coordinate 135,017,233 downwards.
CAAGGCGTCACCGCCGAGGAGCAGGGCCAGAGAGCTCGAGCGCCCCTTTTCGGCGAAACACCGTCGTCGCTGGTCACCTTGAAGCCCTCAGGGATGAACCACTTGGCGGCATCGAGGCGCCGAGCTCCAGCAAACAGGACGGAGAGAGGCCTTCGAGTTGGAGGTTGCAGATGCTTGGCCACCATGACGGCCAAGGATAGCCGAGGCAAGGTTGCCTCCAGCTGGATGCGCTTGTCGAAGAAGATCCACCGCCGGGGAAGGAGCCACTTGAAGAAGGACGGAGCTGCACCACTTCGTTTCCCCTCACCGCCACGGCATGACAGAAACAGAAGTAAGGTGGAGCTTCCCATCCCCAAATCACCCCCTCTAGAAGCTTCGGCTTTATTTAAGGAAGCGATGCTCGCCATCGTCGCCTCCAACTCCGACCACTGAAGCGGAAAAACGAAGAAGACGAACCCTAGAACACACCCAATCTGGCCGAACAGATCGAGCAAACCGCTCCACTCTAATGGCATAGCGCCATACTCTTCATGGGTAGACAACCTAATCCTACAGCTATACAGTAGAGAGGGTTGGCCTCTCCTCCCCCATCCACTCTGGCCGGTGGCGCCACCAGAGGTAAGGGGGAGGAGAGCCGGGAAGAAAAAGGGGTCTCTCAACGAGGGCGGTGGGGAGAGAGAGGGGGAGGGGGAAAGTAACTCAGGGTTGACCTTGTGACTTCATATAAGAATGAGCAAATGAAACCTTTGTCACTGTCAGTGTCACCTCTTGTATCTGTTGAGCGGAGCTTCCCTCACCTTGATATGACCTTGTAGTTCTTTATTTCCAAACTAGAATAACACATTGACACACAAGCCAGAGAGCGCACAAAAAGTTGCATGAGATACAGGCAAAATGCATGAAGCAGCAGCAGCATACACCTTAAGAAAAAAAAAAGCGCAGTTGACCTTGTGGTTCTTATTTCCAAACTAGAATAACACATTGACACACAAGCCAGAGAGCGCACGCAAAGTTGCATGAGATACAGGCAAAATGAATGAAGCAGCAGCAGCATACATCTTAAGCAAAAAAGCAAAGTTTTTTCCGTACGAGTATGAAAGATACAACTAATATGGAACGGAGAGAGTATAATAGTCGGCAATGATCAGCAGAAGCAATGTGAATGACAAGTACGGGCAAGATTCCACACATGCAAATAGTAAATGACAGGCGAAGTCAATGATGGTTCTGCGAGTAACCTTGTATTCAAATGCTAACAAAAACAAGGTCATAATCCCGAGAAGATGCTTGTCTAATTAGAAATAGCAGCATCACCCTCTGTGATTCAGTTTATTGCATGAAAGGCCCAGAAGCGATTCTATGCTTGTCTGCAGATCGCGAAAGTCAGACCCGGACACCATATTCAGATATTTGGTTCACCCTTTCTTCCAGGACATATCTCTGCTTTTTCAAATCAGACGCCATGGAAGCCACCTGAAAGTTGGAAAAACACATTCTAAGTTGAAAGTAACTTTTGATAATAGATGGAGACAAAGTTTTAACACATAGAGCTATTTCACTAACCTCTGCTCGCAATTCAAGAGACTGTCTGGTAGGAATGGTTCTTAGTCGATCCATCAAACCTAGGGCCACAAGAAAAAATATTGAAAGAATTATATAACTAAGTGATCAAAGGATGTATGTGGCCCATGGCCCCCTATCTGCAGAGATCATGCTTCAAATTATACATAAAAAACACCAGCCTTTGGAAAAGAATTCGATACCTGCAGCTGTGGATTCTGCTTTGTAAATTGAACCTATAACAGATTGGATTTGCTTACCAGTAGATCTGCAAAGTTCATGACCATAAAACATACATAAGGATTATTCTTGAGCACAGCGTTTTCAATGAAATGGCAGTAGATGATTAGAAACGACTGCATGCATACTACCTCAAATCAGTTCGTCCACGCTGCAGATCACTTTCACCAATCACTACTTTGTCGAGGGTGTACTTGGAATTCTTTCTCAAGTTCTGAATAGATGTTTTATATTCGATCATACTTTCTTCAACATCATTCAGTAAATCCTGTAAAAAAATGGGAGAACATGATACATACATTTATGAAGGAAAAGAATGTTTGTCTGCCATGGTTTTCATGCTTATGACCCACCCAGTTGGACAAGGTAGGCTATAGAAGAATCGGTACTCAGTCATGACTAAAACCACAAAGCATTTACCAGCATGAGTACTTGAAGATATCATAGTTACATGATTCTATCTTCATTAAATATATGGATATTCAGAAGTTCTGAACATACAAAATCTAATATGTTACAGATGTCTGATAAATTTTTCATTAGCATAACCAAAGTTGCAAGCACTATACCTTCTCCGTTTTAAAACGACCCAGGGTATTGCGGTATAAGAATCTCCGAGGGCCTGATAGGCAAAAAAATAGTGTTATTTCATCAAAATGAACAAATAAAATCAGCCAATATATAGGGAGAGGGCCACTTTTGAGCTATTCCATGTATGTATTAGAAGGATATGGTTGCCATGTGCATCACATGAATATGTGATCGAACAATCCTAATTAACTTAACACACCATCCACACAATTAAGCCCAGGCACCAATCCCACTTGCTAATCTGCATAACATTTGCAGACCCTTTCTCCCACTTTGTTTTCTTCCTGGTATTGCTTGATGTGGTGATACAGATAAGGGGATGTGACATTTTACAAAAAAAAATGCTTTATATGCGGATATGTGTAACTCTTTGTTTCAATTGAATAATAAATTATGTGGCATGCTTGGAACATTTTTACTGCCCGTTGAGTCGTTGGGACACTGGGTGAGTCGTTGGGATGACAAGAAGAGGAGTTCATAACGCTGGCAGAGGTGTCTATGTCTAGGAGTCACTGCCGTCAAGACAAAGGGGCAATAGAATCAGGACAAAGGAGGCCATGCGGCATGGGGAGGATTGAGATACCCCTTACTCGACTGGGCTGTGCCAACCTGTATCCAATTTTTCTTTCTTTAATGTTAATTCTTCCATACTTGCTGGATACATATCAAGTATGTCTCCGGCACATATAGTATCAAATACATATCCAATACGAATACCACAGGCTTTGCAAGCATCAACATTTCATAGACAGGAACAGAACATAGACTACTTCAATGGATCATTGCCAAATACAGTAGTATCTCACATGCAACTTATGCACAAAGCTTTGTCAAATGTTGCCTTCAAAAGTAAAATGCCCATTAGTAATCGATGCTAACAAGTACTTGTATAAATGACATGTGATTAAAATGGATATACAGCTGTCTATTAATTTATTTAGTAATTTCTCATGAAAGTTTTGCCCATACTAAGTTCACTTTCTCAAGATTTGAGTTTGCTAACAGAGCTCACCGGCCCTGTAAAGTTCACTTTCTCTCCTGAGTACCATTTTCCAGGTTTGTATCTCAATAAGGAATTAGTAAACCAAGAAAGCAAAAAAAAATATCACTGCTAGGACATAAAACCTCAATTTGGGATGAATACTGTATTAGCTCCAATAAATAAGATAATATATTGAAATAATGGAGCTTTTTCCTGCTTAAGTGGTACAACAGAACTCTGAAACCTCCACTATATTCAAGAGGACATTAAGACAAAGAACTTGTGCAATTGCAACTGAAACGAATCTTCTATAATACTAATCATTAGTCCGGACTACTAATATAAGGAGACATATGAGTGACAAAGCATCAAATTCACAGGTTTTCCATCATTCGTCTAAAAGTAAAACACATCAGACGATTTTCCTTGTTAGCTCGTGATTAGTATGTCCATGCGGCGTCTAGCTTTTGTTGCTTTCTCGGGCTAAAACCAGTTTGTACATTTGTAAACAAGTACTAAGTATACGAATAATCTGGCATCCTGTGGATGGACCATAGTTCTCTGGTTTCAGGATTTATAAAACTAAACTGTTTCTCTTCAGCTTCTAATTCCAATCAATGAGGGACCATGTTTTTGTCTACGTAAATATCAATGGCATAGCCTAGTCGCATCTTTATGTAACATTTCAAAAGTACCTTTATAATGTACAGCATGGTTTGATCAGATAAATATATCTGAAATCTGTCTTCAATGCACATACAACATTAATATCCTTGGACCATTACTTGTCCACAACATGGCCCATAGAAGTACAAGAAACAAGTAGCAGTATGCTTTCAGAACACCAGAGATATACCTTTCAAAAAGATGAACCCTGCGACAGTGGCACATCCAACTGCCTCCGCTTGATGCTCGCTTGCAAGAACCAGTGCATCCGAAATGGTAACTGCAATGAAAATGAAACCAAGCATTGATTGCGGAACCATCCTAGTGAGACAAATGCACCCAACAAAGGAACATGAAAACATAGCTCTTGCCTTTAGCGCTCTCCACAAACACGTCCTCGTAGGCTTTGCATTGTGACCACAGCCCTGGAGCAAAGCTCTACATATGCAAGCAGAAAGCGGGTCAGAGTGAATCAAAATAAGAAAAAAAGATCTTTTGGAACAAATGGAAATATCATATCCGTTAAGCAAACAAAAATGTGTAGCCGGTGCGAGTGCAGCTTTAAAAGCATCGTGTGCAAAGAAAATGGCAGTAAAATCTAGGATCGTTCAGAGAAATTTTGAGCATGCATCAGTGCACATGTTTTCTTTCCCCAAAAATGGAATAGGAACACCTAGTAATTTTTGCAATCGAATCCCAACAGAAGAAAAATATTAATTCAAGATAACCATGTTACATACGGATTCGATTGGGTTACACGCCTGATTCCTTACGGCCATGTAACACATCTATGGTAAACAAGGGCGCTCAGAAACATGATTCAATCCAAGATTTGTCGATGACATTGCAACTTTCTATTTAAGATTACGGGGGGTAGGGGGGCGAGACCTGGAGCTTGCGGAGAGGCCAAGGGGAGGCGGATGCGGCTTCCGCGCCTTGCGCCGGCGTGCTGCCGCTGTCCGGTGACGCCATCGTCTGGGCTCCGGCTGTTTCTCCGGCGACCTATGGGTGCGGAGGCGGATCTCTCGGGCCCTCTCTCCCCTCTTCGCCTCCTATGGCTGATCTGTTCCAGAATGGCCTTCTTTTCCCCTCACTGGATCGTGCTATTTTGGGCCCGTTCTACCATAGGCGAAGAGAGGCTGAGATGTAGTAGCACTGAAAGCCCATTCAACGAAAATCTTCAGACTTCATCAAGTGATAATAATAAAAAAGAAACCTTTCGTTTTCACCAATCATCTAAAGTCAATGGCTATGTTAACCACCTTCTCTTTGCAGATGACAGTCTGTTGTTTGTTAAAGCTAGTACAGCGGGAGCAAGGGATATTACTGAAATTCTGAAAAAGTATTGTGATGCATCAGGACAGCGGATAAATCTGGACAAATCTTCAGTCTTTTTCAGTAAGGGATGCCCGGAGGTGGTCCGTCAGTCTGTCAAGGGTATTTTACAGGTACCAAATGAAACATTGAATGAGAAGTATCTTGGTATGCCCTCTGATGTTGGTCGATCACTTAACGGTGCTTTCAAGTACCTGAAGGATAGGGTATGGAAGAGGATACAAGGCTGGCTAGAGTTGTTACTGTCAGTTGGAGGAAAGGATATCCTTATTAAATCGGTAGTGCAAGCAATTCCAATTTTTTCTATGGCATGCTTTAAGCTCCCGAGAGGTTTATGCCACCACATCAACCAGTTGATCCGTAATTTTTGGTGGGGCAGTAAAGAAGGGAAGAGAAAGACACATTGGGTATCTTGGGAGGTCATGTGCTCACCGAAAGGCTCAGGAGGTTTGGGATTTCGGGATATAGAATTGTTCAACATTGCTCTTTTGGCAAGACAGGCATGGCGCATCCTGCAGAACCCGGAGACCTTGAGCGCGAGAATTCTCAAGGTTGTTTATTTTCCTACAACAGGCTTCCTCGAGGCGTCTGTTGGCTCCCATCCGTCACAGGTTTGGCGGTCTTTAGTGGAGGGGAGAGATGCTATGAAGCAGGGATTAATCCGAAGGATCGGCACTGGGACAACCACACATGCATGGAATGATAACTGGATCCCCCGGGATTATCTTCTCCGCCCAATGCCGAGTAAAAAGGATAATCCTCCTACCCATGTAAGCAGCTTCATCGCGGCCGATTCTGTGACATGGAATATGGAGGCGTTGGAGGATCCTTCCAGCCCATGGATATTGAACAAATCTGTAGGATCCCTCTCAGCACGAGGCAATATGAGGACACATGGTCGTGGCATTATGAACGATCCGGCGTGCTCTCGGTCAGGTCCGTATACCGCTTGTTGGTTAATACAAGGAAGAGGCGTGAAGATTGGCTAGAAGGAAGACCAGCCACCTCGAACCAAGCAGCGGAGGAAAAGTTGTGGCATAAAATGTGGAAGATTCAGGTCCCCTCGAAGCTGAGGTTGTTTCTTTGGCGGTTGGCCCAGCAATCACTCCCTACTGGTGATGTGCGCCACCACCGAAACATGGCAACGACGAGTTCATGCTCGGTTTGTGGGGCTGAAGATTCATGGCGACACTCGCTTATCGACTGTCCGATGTCGAAATGTGTGTGGGCACTTGTGAACGAGGAGATTACCCAACACATGTCCATGACAGAAGAGCCATCAGCAAAGCAATGGTTATTCTCGATGATTGAATCCCTCAACCACTCGAATCTGGTGGAGATGATCGTCACCATGTGGGCGATATGGTATGCACGCCGAAGACTAATTCATGAGGGAGAACAGCAGAGTCCACTCTCTACCTTCCTATTTGTTCGTAATTTTCTACAGGATCTTGCCCCGGGATCCTGGGACGAAGGTGGTACAGAGGAGACAGGTCTGCACGCTCAATCAGCCGAAGTGGATAGCGCCTCCTGTAGGTATGGTCAAGCTGAATGCCGATGCGGCGGTAGCGAAGTCGGAAATGGTGGAGCCCTTGTCGTTGTATGTCGCAGCGAGGCGAGCGAGTTCCTGGGAGCGTCTGCCCTCACGCTGAATGTTGGCTATTCGCCCGCTACTCTTGAGGCAATGGCATGTCGTGAGGCTCTGGCATTAGCGCAAGATCTTAATATCCAGAAGATTTGTGTTGCAAGTGACTGTTTCGAGGTGATCAAGAATTTGACGCAGCCATATGATGGAGGATATGGCGCGGTGATCCGGGACATCAAAGATACGACAACTTTGTTTCAGTCCGTCGTGTTTAGACATGAAGCAAGGGCTTCCAATGGAGAAGCATATCGCCTAGCTCGTAGCTCTGTTAGTTTATCGCTTGGTCGTCGGGTCTGGTTGCTTCAACCACCTGAACACCTCTGTATCCCTAGGAACTTGTTGATTGATTAATAAAGAGCTGGCGAAATTCTCAAAAAAAAAATCTAAAGTCAATGGCTAGTTCAAACAGAATGGTTAGTTTTAAAAAAAGGAATTATTTATCTCCAGAAATCTAGATCTAATGAAGATATTCCAGAAAAATCTAGAGTCAATTTAAGTTGTTTCTCAATTTATAATCTGTTCAAAGAGAGGAGGTAAGACAGACTGACTATTGATATCATCAGCAAAACAAACTTCAATTCAAAGCTTCCGTTGAAGTTATGTGTTCTGAATGCATGAGCCTATGTTAACTTTTTCTTTTTCTGAATAAATGAACTTTGTCTACTAGTATTTTTTATATCCTCTTGTGTAGGTAAATTTTGTTGAAATAATGGGTCATTTTATTTTCTTTGGGCAATATAGTATTTTAAATTTTGATTAAATCTCAAAGCCCACATATGTGGCAGCCTATTGTGAGTTTAAGCCAATGTTATTGGCAGCTCACAGGGGAGTTGCAAAAGGTGGACACCCTTAAAAAAAGGTGGGAGTGCAAAGTTTAGTTCGATATGAAAAGTTAGGAGGAAGTTAATCACCTTATAAGATGGGTTGTTCCATCCTTTGCAAATAAGCAAAAAAGAGAAGTGGTACACGCGCACTCCTCCTCCTCCTTGCTCATCTCGACTCGTCACAACATGCGATTGCTCCTCCTTGCAAATATCAACATCGCGCTCGTGTTGAGTGGATTGAGCATCGACCCGGATCGTGAGCTACTGTAACCGACTCGAAATGTGCGACGTGGGTGTGGCCCATATTTCCTAGGGTTTCGTGAGCCTGTATAATCTCTTACTCGGATTCCGCATAAACACATCTTACACATGAGTTAGGGTTTTTCCACCTCTGCATGCGCCGCCACCATAGCCTACTCCATCCCACCCGTTGGCGTGCACCGACGAACAGGCGAGCAGGTCTCTAGAACCAGTCGTGTTTCCGATCTTGTACGGGAGTGCGTGAATTAGGTTTTTGGGAAGCGCTCTACACGAATGCTCAAGGTCTTCATCACGGGTTGTCTACCGGACAAGTCATTCGGTGATGTGTACCGCTGTCTCCATCGCCTTCTGCTTCGACCTGTCTTCAGTAACGTTGTCGTCAACAATGTTATCCATCGCATGGATGACTACTACACCTACACCCGATCGGTACGTGCGATGTGATCTGATGCTTGTTTTAGTCATGGATGTTGCACTATTTGCAGTAATATTCTTCATGTTGATTAGTGTATCTAGTATGTTTGAGTCTCACATGATAATATTTGATGTCGTCATATTTAATATTCTGGAACTAATCATGAAAATATTTCCTAATGATCTAACATTTCAAAAACCTAATTGTAGGAAATTTACTTAGTTAATTATGGCTAGTTTTGATGATGTGTTGCGGCCGGATAAGCTTACTGGTGTGCACTTTAAAAGGTGGAAAGTGAAGGCCATGCTTAGGCTTACTGTTGTGAAAGTATTCACGATTAGGAATGGCAAACCCGAAGGAGCTATTTCTAACGAAGATCAGAAAAAGTTCAAGGAAACCAATACTCTCTTCGTTGGATATGTTCTGAATGTTTTTGTTGATTGTCTGTGTGATGTGTGCATGCACGTAATAGACACAAAAGAGTTATGTGATGCACTGAATGCGAAATTTGGTGCAACCGATGCAGGAAGTGAATTGTAAATCACGGAGAGCTTCCATGACTTTAGGATGGTGAACAACCGTTCTGTAGTTGAACAATCTCATGAGATACAATTCATTGCAAAAGAGATCGAACTCCTTACATGTCTTACCTAACAAGTTTGTGGCAGGATGCATTATTGCAAAGGTGCCCCTTCAACTTTGCCACAACTCTCCAACATAAGAAATATAAGATATCGGTTAAAAACCTGATAGTGTCTCTTAATGTTGAGGATAAAGCTCGGGCTAAGTGATGACCCACAAGTATTGGGGATCGCAACAGTCTTCGCGGGAAGTAAAACCCAATTTATTGATTCGACACAAGGGGAGACAAAGAATACTAGTAAGCCTTAACAGCGGAGTTGTCAATTCCGCTGCACTGAAAACGAGACTTGCTCGCAAGAGTTTATCGATAGTAATAGTTTTATAGCGATAGCACAGTAGTGAAATAACAGCAGCAGAGTAACAAAGACAGCAGTAGTAATTATAGTAAACAGCAGGATTAAAATACTGTAGGCACAGGGATGGATGAACGGGCGTTGCATGGATGAGAGAAACTCATGTAACAATCAAAGCAGGGCATTTGTAGATAATAATAAAACGGTATCCAAGTACTAATCAATCAATAGGCATGTGTTCCATATATAGTCGTACGTGCTCGCAATGAGAAACTTGCACAACATCTTTTGTCCTACCATCCGGTGGCAGCCGGGCCTCTAGGAAATCTACTGGAAATTAAGGCACTCCTTTTAATAGAGCACCGGAGCAAAGCATTAACACTCCGTGAACACATGTGATCCTCATATCACCGCCTTCCCCTTCGGTTGTCCCAATTTCGTCACTTTGGGGCCTCGGGTTCCGGACAAGCAATACGTGTATACAACTTGCGGGTAAGATCATAAAGCAATGAATATCATAATGAATTGATAACATGTTCAGATCCGAGATCATGGCACTCGGGCCCTAGTGACAAGCATTAAGCATAACAAGTTGCAACAATATCATAAAAGTACCAATTACGGACACTAGGCACTATGCCCTAACAATCTTATGCTATTACATGACCAATCTCATCCAATCCCTACCATCCCCTTCAGCCTACGAGCGGGGGAATTACTCACACATGGATGGGGGAAACATGGCTGGTCGATGGAGAGGCGTCGGTGGTGATGATGGCGATGATCTCCTCCAATTCCCCGTCCCGGCGGAGTGCCAGAACGGAGTTTCGCGATGGTGGCGGCGTACTGGATGTCTTCTGGCGATTTCTTCTAACCCCCCGTGCGTTTTTAGGTCGAAGGCGTTAAGTAGTCCAGAGAGGGGCGTCGGAGGCCAGCCGAGGGGGCCACACAACAGGGCGGCGCGCCCCCCTCCTGGGCCGCGCCGGCCTAGTGTGTGGGGCCCTCGGGCCTCCACCTGGCTTGCCCTTCTGGCTCCGTCAATCTTCTGGGAAAATAAGACCTTTTGCATAAATTCCGAGGATTTTCCTGAAAGTTGGATTTCTGCACAAAAACGAGACACCAGAGCAGTTCTGCTGAAAACAGCGTTAGTCCGTGTTAGTTGTATCCAAAATACACAAATTAGAGGCAAAACAATAGCAAAAGTGTTCGGGAAAGTAGATACGTTTTGGACGTATCAACTCCCCCAAGCTTAGCTTATTGCTTGTCCTCAAGAAATTCAGTTAACAACTGAGTGCGATAAAAGAACTTTCACGAACACATTTGTTCATATGATGTAAATATTCTCATGATATGGCAAGTACTTAAGCAATCCATAACAGGGTACATGCAAATAAAATCATCTAATAGCTATGTCAATCATGGAAAAAGTACCAACAAAATAATAATGAGCATCATGAATCATATCTATCAGCAGGATTGCAATGTTCATAGAGGGATATGATAAAGTGGTATCTCGCTTGCCCGTATTTGTACAGCAAAACATAAATGCTTGGGCACCTTTGAAGTTCATGAAAAGACTAGAAGTAGAGATTATCAAAGATAAAAGCATAAAAGTTATACCACAATTAATCACATTTTGGGACAAGCATATTATACTAAGAATGACAGTTGTGCTCTCAAGAAAGTGCTCAAAGAAAGGATGGAGACTCAATGTAAAAGTAAAAGATTGATCCTTCGCAGAGGGAAGCAGGGATTAACATGTGCTAGAGCTTTTCATTTGTAAAAACAAGAGTAAAATTATTTTGAGAGGTGTTTGTTGTTGTCAACGAATGATAGTGGGTACTCTAACTACCTCGTCAACCAGACTTTCAAGAGCGGCTCCCATGAAGGACGTTATTTCTACCAGCAAGGTAAATCATCCCTCTTCTCTTTTGTTTACACATGTACTTTAGTTTCATTATGGATGACACTCCCCCCAACCTTTGCTTACACAAGCCATGGCTAACCGAATCCTCGGGTGCCTTCCATCAATCACATACCATGGAGGAGTGTCTATTTGCAATTTAAGTTGCTTACTGATAAATCGAGGCAAAATATGTGAAGAGAATTATTAATGAAAGTTGATTAATTGGGGCTGGGAACCCCGTTGCCGGCTCTTTTTGCAAAATTATTGGATAAGCGGATGTGCCACTAGTCCATTATGAAAGTCTGTCAGGAGTAAATGACAAGATTGAAAGATAAACACCACATATTTCCTCATGAGCTATAAAACATTGACACAAATTGAGAAGCATTTTGAAGGTTTAAAGGTAGCACATGAAAATTTACTTGGAATGGTTTGAAATGCCATGCATAGGTATTTATGGTGGACACTCTGGAATAACTTGGTTTTCAGGGGTTTGGAAGCACGAGCAGCGTTCTCGCTCAGTACAAGTGAAGGCTAGCAATAGACTGGGAAGCGACAATCAAGAGAGCGATGAATCGTCATAATCATGCTTGCGACAAAATAAATTAACGGAGGCATAAAAGTGATACAAGAACTCTGAGGTAAAGTAAATCATCGAGGCTTAATTGACATTTGTTCAGTCATATACATGCGTGAGCATGTGCCAAGTTGATTCAAGTGAATTAGTCAGAGGAGGATACCACAATGTCATACCTATCTATGAATAAAACAATGCAAGCAAATATTTATGACATGCTACTCATATTAATAAATTGGAGCTAATCATGAGAGATCATGAACTACTAGACTTTCTTAAATGACATATACCTCACATGAACCAACTAAGCATGCTCACATGGATGAGTATATGTACAAAAATAAAAACAAATAGAATTCATACCAGCCTCTCACCACAATCGGATTGTTGCAGATCGTCATTATTGCCTTTTCACTTGTGTAGCTTGAATAATAGGAAATGAAAACCACGCTCCAGCCACCGAAGACCATTGAACTCATAATGAACTTTACAAAACCAAAGAAGAACAGCAAATATTTTTGGTGTTTTCGAATTGGAGACAAGAACAAAAGGAAACAAGCAAACAAAGCAAAATCTTTTTGGATTTTCTTATAGCAAACCAACGATAACACACAAAGCAAAATAAAAGCAAGAAACCAAGATAAACAAAAGGTGAAGAGAAACAACAGAAATATTTTTGGTCTTTTTGTGTTTTAGGAAAGAAACAAAGCAAAAACAAGAAAATGAAAACTAAAAGAAACACAGAAAAGCAAGATGGCAGAAATCTGCCAAAACTTGACAGCAGTACAGTAATCGATTTTTATGAAATTTTTCCGCTGCTCAGCTCGAAAAATGTTCAACTAATGAAAGTTAGATAACAACCTGGGGAACATGCACAAAAATTGGCAGCTCAAAATAACGTTCTGGCTGCGCACACGAATTTTTTTAGTAACAGTCCAGAATCTGTTTTCGAGCAAGCACTTCCCCAAATATCATCTTCCTCTTATTAGAAAACCACTCTAAGAAACCAAACAAGTATGTACAAGTATCCAAGCAACCATAATATGCAAAGAATGAGTGATGCCGGTATACCTCCCCCCAAGCTTAGGCTTTTGGCCTAAGTGGAGATCAACCCGGCCGAGGGTCTGGGTTCCACGCCGGTGGATCATACATGGCGTAGTCATAATAAGGTCCCGATGCAGAAGAAAAGCGTGGAGGCTCCTCATGCCCAGCTTGTTGATGCGAAGAACTTGCTGCATCGGATGACGAGTCGAGGTGTTCCTCGACCTCCTCCGTGTTGTCTCTTGCATGATGGCCTCCTCCCTCTATGTATGCATTCAGTGCACCTTCCGTGACTGACCAATCCTCCCTGGAATCAAGGTTAAATAGAACAGATGCGGGCAATCCTACTAGTTTTTCGGGTTTTCTTAGTTATTCTCCAAGTTTTCTTGTAAAATGTAATCCTGTAAGACAGGTTACTCAAATTGGATGAGTCAGAAACAAATTCATGCTTAATCATGGAGACTATGTCAAGTTTCTCTATGGGAAGCTGAATATCAAGATGGTGAGGTTCTACACCATGCATAGCTAATAAACGGGAGGCGATGAGACCTCCACAAATTCCTCCCTTCTCACGGTTAGTAGCAAGTCTATAGGCTATCAAAGCACCCAAATTATAGGTCTTTTTACCTTGCAATGCAGCAGCTAGAAAAGCTAAATCATGGATAGATAATTTACTTGCATTCTTTCTAGCAAGAACGCACTTGGTAATGAAATAGGCAAAGTAGCGAATAGCTGGGAGTTGAATGCTACTGATTTTACCACCATCCTCGGAGAAGCTTCTTCCATGACAAATCATCTTGAAGAGGTCCAAGAACTCTTGCGGCGATCCCCTTATCTTCTCGCATGATCCCCATTGCGGAACTCTAATTGCTGCACAAAAATCATCGAATGGCAAGTTGACAGTTTTATTATAAATTTTATACCGAACCATGGGGTTAGATCGCGACCAATTGAATTCAAAATCCTGCACTACAGACATAGCCAATTTTGCATATTGGCATGGTTCACCAACAACAAAATCATCCAACCCTGCACGAGAAATTAGACTTTGAACATCTTGCAAGATTCCTGCACTTCTCGTAAAATCCACGCACGGGTAGTAAGCGGGGTATACTCCTTCTTCGCGGTGAACTCTCATAACCTGTTGCACCTCCAATTCTTGTTGGTTGAGTTGGTGCCTACTCCCTTCCATTTTCTGAAATTTTTCAACAAACAATATAAAATTTGATTTGGTGACATATAATTGAGGGAAACTACCATAGGAACTTGCTAGAATACTAATCATGCATCCAAACTAGTTTTTACCACTTAGAACAAGCATGCAAGCTCACTAAACATGTTACCTGCAGCAGCCAAATATTCAAGATATACTCAACCAAACAAAATTCTACTTGGATGATCGGAGGAGTCACATACTAGAGAGCAAATGTGCCAAATTTCAGACGTAAATGCAGGCCGAGCAAAGAGATCGAGAAATCTGGAGCTCTTGAGAAAAAACACGAGTGAGAGGAACGTGCGAGTTTTCTCGGGAGAGAGAAGAGAGTGGGAGGAAGAGATGAAGTAGTGGGGCAAGGAGGGGCCCACACGCCAGGGTGGCGCGCCCCCCTCCCTGGCCGCGCCGGCCTGTGGGGTGCCACCCTGGGGTGCCCCACTCGGTCATCCCTGTGTGTCCCTGAGTGCCTCGTCGAAAAATAGGACCAATGGTATAATTTTTGTGAATTTTTGAAAACTTTGAAAAATGCACATTTCTGGGTGTCAATTTTATTATTACTGGGCAGAAAAAGATTTTGAAATCTCTAATTAACTAAAGAACTTTGCAAAACAAGAGTGCTACAGCAAGTAAATTAAGTGGAGGAAGAAAGAGATGTTGTTTAGCTCCTCTATGCATATAAAATGAATTTGTTAACAAGGTTGATCAAGTCTTGCCACCAAATAAATTTTACATAGCATAAGAAGAATTAAACCTCAAATCAATCATGTTACCTTGTATTGTATTGATATGGATCCAATCACAAGAGTTTGATATTCTTCTTTAGGCTCATATATAGGACAATCAATAGTTCCCACTTTGATGGTTCTCACATTAGAAATTGTATTAACTCCACATGCTTTCTCAATCCTCTTGGGAAAATAAACGGTATGCTCCTTGTCATCGACATTGAAAGTAACTTTTCCTTTATTGCAATCAATAACAGCCCCTGCGGTGTTAACAAAAGGTCTCCCAAGAATAATAGACATATTATCATCTTCAGGCATTTCCAACACAACAAAATCAGTTAATATCAAGCAATTATTAGTAACTTGAACAGGAACATCCTCACATATACCAACAGGTAATATCAGTAGATTTATCAGCCATTTGCAAAGATATATCAGTCGGTATCAACTTATCTAAATAAAGTCTCTTATAAAGAGAGAAAGGCATAACACTAACACCCGCTCCCAAATCACATCGAGCAGTTCTAACATAATTATTCTTAATAGAACAGGGAATAGTCGGTATACCTGGGTCGCCAAGCTTCTTTGGAACCTTACCATTGAAAGAATAATTAGCAAGCATAGTGGAAATCTCCTCATTAGGAATTTTCCTTTTGTTAGAGACAATATCTTTCATATACTTTGAATAAGGAGGCAATTTAATAGCATCAGTCAAAGGTATTTGCATGAATAAAGGTTTCATCCAATCGCAAAATTTATTATAGTGTTCTTCTTCCTTTGATTTTAGTTTCTTAGCAGGAAAAGGCATTTGCTTTTGAACCCAAGGTTCTCTTTCATTACCATGTTTCTTAGCAATAAAATCTTCTTTAGTATACTTTTTATTTTTAGCATGCTTTTCGGGTTCTTCTTCAACCTCTTCTTTATCAGAAGCATCATTCTTATCATTATCTTTATCATGTTCATTACCACTTTCAGTTTCAGCATCAGAAATAGAAATACTATTAGGATCATTAACAAGCTCAGAGGATTCTACAACAGTTTTATGTTTCTTTTTTCTTTTTCTTAGATGGAACACTAGTTTTAGTTCGTTGAGAATCTTGTTCAACTCTTTTGGGGTGCCCTTCAGGATATAGAGGATCCTGGGTAGAAACACCGCCTCTAGTTGTTACTTCATAAGCATGCTTTTCTTTAGAATTATTTTTTAACAAGTCATTTTGCACTTTAGTGAGTTGATCAATTTGAGTTTGAACCATTTGAAAATGTTTAGCAAGTATCTTAACATCATTGGAGGTTCTCTCCACAATACCATGCAATTCACTAATAGCTTGAGAATTTTCCAATAAATGATTCTCTACTCTCATATTGAAATTATTTTGCTTAACAATGTAATTATCAAACTCATCTAAGCATTGAGCTGGAGGTTTTGAATACGGAATATCTTCTCTAGTAAAGCGTTCAAGAGAGTGTACCTCAATCATGGATGAAGGGGGAGTGATCTTACATAAATCTTCTATGGGAGGTAAATTCTTCACATCTTCGGATTTAATACCCTTCTCTTTAAGAGATTTCTTGGCTTCCCTCATATCTTCATCATTTAATTTAATCATACCCCTCTTCTTCAATATTGGTGTCGAGGTTGGTTCAGGTGTAGACCAATCATCATGATTCCGGCCTATTCTAGCCAATAATTCTTCAGCGTCGTCTGGAGTTCTTTTCCCGAAAACACAACCAGCACAACTATCCAGGTATGCCCTAGACTCAATGGTTAGTCCACTATAAAATATATCAAGTAAATCATGCTTTTCCAAATCATGTTCAGGACGAGCTCTAATAAGAGAGCAAAATCTAGCCCAAGCCTCAGGCAATTTCTCTCCATCTTCCTGATCAAAATTATAAATTCTCTCCAAAGCAATATGTTGAGCACTAGCAGGAAAGTATTTCCGGAAGAAAACATCAAGCAATTCTTTTGGACTATTAATAGAATCAGGTGGCAAACTATTATACCAAGTTTTAGCATCATCCTTTAATGAGAAAGGGAAAATTTTAGCAACGAAATAAGTACGCTTCTTAACATCATCAAAAAACAAGCTACTCAGAGTAGATAGCTCAATCATGTGTTCTACAACACTTTCTTTTTCAGTACCACAAAAAGGTGTTTTCTCAACAATAGATATATGAGACAAATCAAGAGAAAAATCATAATCCTTATCCTTAATGTTTATAGGAGATGTGGCAAATTTAGGATCGGGAGACAATTTATATCTAACGAGTATGTTGTGCAAGCAACTTTTTAATTTTTCTTGCATCAGTAGTAGCATTGCATTTATCAATAAAATCATCATCAAGTTCTACATAATCTTCATCAAGATCATCACTAGAGTATTCAACGTGACTCGGGTGAATTAACAAGTGTAGCAGCATCTTCATTAGGAGTTTCAGCATTTTCAATTTGTCTAGACCTAGCAATTGTAGCATCTAGAAAAGATCCTAATGAACCATCATTATCAAGCACAGCAGAAGCATCATCAAAATTATGAGAGGAATTTTCAGATCTAGCAGAAGTACCAGCGTGTGAAGCATGTGGTGGTGAAACAAGTTTATCAATCACAGACGGTGAATCAAGAGCAGCAGAGGTACTCAGAGTTGTACCTTTTCTTGTAGTGGATGGTAATATGGCGACTTTAGTATCGCGAGGTTTACCCATGATGGAGAATTTGCAGCGAACAATATCAATCCAAGTGAACTTGCAAATAAAGCTATGCTCCCTGGCAACGGCGCCAGAAAATAGTCTTGATGACCCACAAGTATAGGGGATTGCAACAGTCTTCGCGGGAAGTAAAACCCAATTTATTGATTCGACACAAGGGGAGATAAAGAATACTTGTAAGCCTTAACAGCGGAGTTGTCAATTCCGATGCACCTGGAAACAGACTTGCTCGCAAGAGTTTATCAGTAGTAACAGTTTTATAGCAGTAGCAGTAGTGAAATAACAAGCAGCAGAGTAACAAAGACAGCAGTAGTGATTATAGTAAACAGCAGGATTAAAATACTGTAGGCACAGGGATGGATGAAAGGGCGTTGCATGGATGAGAGAAACTCATGTAACAATCAAAGCAGGGCATTTACAGATAATAATAAAATGGTATCCAAGTACTAATCAATCAATAGGCATGTGTTCCATATATAGTCGTACGTGCTCGCAATGAGAAACTTGCACAACATCTTTTGTCCTACCAGCCGGTGGCAGCCGGGCCTCTAGGGAATCTACTGGAAATTAAGACACTCCTTTTAATAGAGCACCGGAGCAAAGCATTAACACTCCGTGAACACATGTGATCCTCATATCACCGCCTTCCCCTTCGGTTGTCCCAATTTCCGTCACTTTGGGGCCTCGGGTTCCGGACAACAATACGTGTATACAACTTGCAGGTAAGATCATAAAGCAATGAATATCATAATGAATTGATAACATGTTCAGATCTGAGATCATGGCACTCGGGCCCTAGTGACAAGCATTAAGCATAACAAGTTGCAACAATATCATAAAAGTACCAATTACTGGACACTAGGCACTATGCCCTAACAATCTTATGCTATTACATGACCAATCTCATCCAATCCCTGCCATCCCCTTCAGCCTACAGCGGGGAATTACTCACACATGGATGGGGGAAACATGGCTGGTCGATGGAGAGGCGTCGGTGGTGATGATGGCGATGATCTCCTCCAATTCCCCGTCCCGGCGGAGTGCCGTGAACGGAGTTTCGCGATGGTGGCGGCGTACTGGATGTCTTCTGGCGATTTCTTCTAACCCCCCGTGCATTTTTAGGTCGAAGGCGTTAAGTAGTCCAGAGAGGGGCGTCGGAGGCCAGCCGAGGGGGCCACACAACAGGGCGGCGTGCCCCCCTCCTGGGCCGCGCCGGCCTAGTGTGTGGGGCCCTCGGGCCTCCACCTGGCTTGCCCTTCTGGCTCCGTCAATCTTCCGGGAAAATAAGACCTTTCGCATAAATTCCGAGGATTTTCCTAAAAGTTGGATTTCTGCACAAAAACGAGACACCAGAGCAATTCTGCTGAAAACAGCGTTAGCCCGTGTTAGTTGTATCCAAAATACACAAATTAGAGGCAAAACAATAGCAAAAGTGTTCGGGAAAGTAGATACGTTTTGGACGTATCACTAAGGACATTACTGAGAAAGGGGAGAGTCAATCTATCGCCAACATGGTGCAGAAGAAACCATGCATGTGGCAAGAACAAAGGGAACAACAAGCCCTCTTTCAACAAGCATGCAAAGACTACTAACTTCAAGGAAGAATATAAAAGGTTGATTTAAACTGCTTCACTTGTAGAGAGGTTGGCTATTTTTCTAAGGACTGACCAGAGCAGGAAGACCGCAAAGGGAAAATAGCAAAGAATGTCAACGTCTAATGGGGTAAGGTAATATCTTTATGATTATTTAAGTATTTCAATCTCCATGTTGGTGGATTGATACAGGTGCTAATGTTTATGTGTGTGATGACATCTCTACGTTCACTTCTTATTAGGTCGCTCGGGATTCTTCCGTCTTGATGGGGAATAAGTCACATGCTTATGTTCATGGTGTTGGCACAGTAGATCTGAAGTTCACTTCAGGGGAAAATCATGCAGCTGAGGAACATCCATCATGTCCCTACTATAAGCAAGAATCTCGTTAGTGGATCCCTTCTATGAAGAGATAGGTTTAAGGTTGTGTTAGGTTCTAATAAAGTAGTTGTTTCCAAGTTTAAACAATTTATTGGTAAGGGCTATGAGTGTGGAAGCTTGTTCTGCTTTTCTCTTTCAGATTTCAGCAATAAGTTTGTAAACCATATTTGTTACGATGTTAGGGATAATACCAGTGTTTGGCACTCTTGTTTATGTCACATTAATTTTGGTTTGATGTCTCCTATATGCAATATGAGTTTAATTCCGAATTTCAATATTGCCAAAGGTTCTAAGTGGCATAGTTATGTGCAAGCAAAGCAACCTCGGAAGCTTCATAAGCCGGCCGAGGAAAGAAACTTGGCACCTCCAGAACTCTTACACTATGATCTATGCGAGATGAATGGTGTGTTAAAATAAGATGGGAACAATATTTCATGATATTGATTGATGGTGTGATTAGATACTTCCATGTTTATTTTTTGTGAACTAAAGATGAAGCTTTAGACTACTTAAAATATTTATAAGGCCGAAGTTGAAAATCAAGTGGAGAAAAACATCAAACGTCTTAGATCGGATCATGGTGGTGAATATTTTCCTAAAATATTTGATGAATTCTGTGAACAAAATGGTATTATTCATGGGATGATGCCTCTCTACTCGCCCCAATAGAGGAAAAACTGCACGCTGACTGACTTCGTGAATTCCATGTTAGCCACCACGAGTTTACCAAAGGCATGGTGGGAGAGTCTTTGTTTACGTCATGTCATGTCCTGAATAGAGTTCCTAACAAGAAAAAAGAGAAAAACCCTTACGAGGAGTGGGTTGGAAGAAATGATCACTTTCTTACTTGCGCGCATGGGGATGCTTGAAGAAAGTCAATATTCCAGTTCCAAACAACTGCAAACCCGGACCCAAGACCGTGGATCGTATATTTCTAGGTTACGCTCAATGGAGCGTAGGCTACATATATTTTAGGAGTTGAATATGAGGTACCCGATATGCATGTTGATACTGTAATGGAATCTCGCAACACAACATTTTTTAAGAATATGTTGATACGCTGCAAACGTATCTATAATGTTTGATGTTCCATGCTTGTTTTACACCAATTTATATATGTTTTGCTCACACTTCGTTGCACTTTTATATATTTTCCGGCACTAATCTATTAACAAGATGCCACAGTGCAAGTTCTCTGTTTTCTGCTATTTTGTATTTTAGTAAAGTTGTACAGAAAATATTCTCGGAATTAGACGAAACAAAATCTGAAGTCAATATTTTACCGTAACGAAGACAGAATCAAGAGGAGGGTCGAAGAGGTGCCACAGGGCGGCCAGACCACCCCATGGTGTGGCCAAGGGTGGGCCCGCGCCAAGGGGTGGTGTGGGCCCCCCACACGGGAAAAACCTAAACACCCGAGCCTCCATCCACAAAAAGTTCCGTCGCGACGCCATCGCAGACCCTAGCTCGGGAGGGTTCTGAAGCTCTTCCCAGCACCCTGTCGGAGGGGGAGATAATCACCGGAGGCCTCTACATCGCCATGCTCGCCTTTGAAGTGATGCGTGAGTAGTTCATCCCTGGACTATGGGTCCATAGCAGTAGCTAGATGCTTGTCTTCTCCAATTTGTGCCTCATGTTTAGATCTTGTGAGCTGCCTATCATGATCAAGATCATCTTTATGTAATGCTACATATTGTGTTTGTTGGAATCCGATGAATATTCAATACTATGTTGAGATCGATTATATATACTTGTCATATGTTATTTGTGATCTTGCATGCTCTCCGTTGCTAGTAGATACTCTGGCCAAGTAAATAGTTGTGACTCCAAGAGGGAGTATTTATGCTCGATAGTAGGTTCATGCCTCTAGTTTTCTGGAAGAGTGACAATAACTTCTAAGATTGTAGATGTGTTGTTGCTACTAGGGAGAAAACATCAATGTTTTATCCAAGGGTAATTCTATTGTTTACTTTAGACACATTGATTAATGCGAGAATTTGTTGCTTGCAACTTAATACTAAAAGGGGTTCAGACGATAACCGGAAGGTGGATTATTAGTCATAGACGCAGTTGGATTACGGTCTATGTATTATGTTTTAATGCCCAAACGAATCTAATAGTAATCATCTTGTCATGTATGGTCTTTATTTTGTCAATTGCTCAGCTGTAATTTGTTCACCCAGCATGTTATTTATCTTTATGGAGAGACACCTCTAGTGAACTGTAGACCCCGGTCCTTTCTTTTACACTGATAAATTCATCTACTGCAATCATGTTCTATTTACTTTCTGCAAGCAATGTTCTCTTTAATTCCATTGCAAACATCTCTTTCCACTCGATACATTTAATTCTTTGTGTTTAGAAAAACCGGTGAGATTGACAACCTCAATATTTTGGTTGTGTTGTGTGCAAGTTCCATGTTGTTGCTGACGCCGGTAGTACGCCCTGCCACAAATCACCTAGCAACACCTTCAGAAGTCACGCCTTTCTCCTACTGGTCGATTAAACCTTGGTTTCTTACTGAGGGAAAACTTGCTGTTGTGCTCATCATACCTTCCACTTGGGGTTCCCCAACGGTGTGAAATCTACGCTACGTCAAGCACCATCATATGTTTCCCATGAAAAATATGCATAGCACTACAAGAATTTCTACTAAGACAATTCCTGAATCTAGTGCATCTAATGAATATTTTGAACAACTACATGAGGATGTTATTGAGAAGGATGACAATGAATATCCTACATGGAGCAAGAGACAGAGGGTGATGTCTACGGGTGCTTCTATTCTTGTAGACAGTGTTGGGCCTCCAAGAGCAGAGGTTTGTAGAACAGCAGCAAGTTTCCCTTAAGTGGATCACCCAAGGTTTATCGAACTCAAGGAGGAAGAGGTCAAAGATATCCCTCTCATGCAACCCTGCAACCACAAAGCAAGAAGTCTCTTGTGTCCCCAACACACCTAATAGGTGCACTAGTTCGGCGAAGAGATAGTGAAATACAAGTGGTATGAATGAATATGAGCAGTAGTAACGGCGCCGTAAAAGTGCTTGTCTGGCGTGCGATTGATGGTAGTAATATTGCAGGAAGTAAAGATGCGAGTAAAACGAGTAAACAAGCAGCGATAGCGATATTTAGGAACAAGGCCTAGGGATCATACTTTCACTAGTGGACACTCTCAACATTGATCACATAACAGAATAAATAGATAGATGCTAGACTCTACACCCTCTTGTTGGATGATGAACACCACTAATCGTGTAGGATTACACGAACCCTCAATGCCGGAGTTAACAAGCTCCACAATATTCAATGTTCATGTTTAAATAACCTTAGAGTGCATAACGAGATCAACATAACCAAACCAAGTACTAACATAGCATGCACACTTGTCACCTTCACACTACGAAAGGAGGAATAGATCACATCAATACTATCATAGCAATAGTTAACTTCATAATCTACAAGAGATCACAATCATAGCCTACGCCAAGTACTACACGATGCACACACTTGTCACCATTACACCGTGCGGGAGGAATAAACTACTTTAATAACATCACTAGAGTACCACACGGATAAATTGTGATACAAAACACATTGCAATCATAAAGAGATATAAATAAGCACTTCACTACGCCATTCATAACGAGTGAATAAGTATTCCGTGAAATATATCCTAAGAGACCCACACGGTGCACACACTCGTCACCTTTACACACGTGGGACAAGGAGTCTCCGGAGATCACATAAGTAAAACCCACTTGACTAGCATAATGACATCTAGATTACAAGCATCATCATATGAATCTCAATCATGTAAGGCAGCTCATGAGATTATTGTATTGAAGCACATAGGAGAGAGATTAACCACATAGCTACCGGTACAGCCCCGAGCCTCGATGGAGAACTACTCCCTCCTCATGGGAGACAGCAGCGTTGATGAAGATGGCGGTGGTGTCGATTGAGGAGCCTTCCGGGGGCACTTCCCCGTCCCGGCGGCGTGCCGGAACAGAGACTCCTGTCCCCCAGATCTTGGCTTCGCGATGGCGGCGGCTCTGGAAGGTTTTTTCTGGTTTCGTCGAACGTGGTAGGGTTTTCGCGACGGAGGCTTTAAGTAGGCGGAAGGGCAAGGTCGGTGGAGTCCTGGTGGGACCACACACTAGGCCGGCGCGGCCAGGGCTTGGGCCGCGCCGCCCTACTGTGTCCCCACCTCGTGGCCCCACTTCGTTTCCCCTTCGGACTTCTGGAAGCTTCGTGGAAAAATAGGACCCTGGGCGTTGATTTCGTCCAATTCCGAGAATATTTCCTTACTAGGATTTCTGAAACCAAAAACAGCAGAAAACAGCAACTGGCCCTTCGGCATCTCGTCAATAGGTTAGTTCCGGAAAAGGCATAAATATGACATATAATGTGTATAAAACATGTGAGTATCATCAATAAAGTAGCATGGAACATAAGAAATTATAGATACGTTTGAGACGTATCAAGCATCCCCAAGCTTAGTTCCTGCTCGTCCCGAGCAGGTAAACGATAACAAAGATAATTTCTGGAGTGACATGCCATCATAACCTTGATCATACTATTGTAAGCATATGTAATGAATGCAGCGATCAAAACAATGGTAATGACATGAGTAAACAAATGAATCATATAGCAAAGACTTTTCATGAATAGTACTTTCAAGACAAGCATCAATAAGTCTTGCATAAGAGTTAACTCATAAAGCAATAATTCAAAGTAAAAGGTATTGAAGCAACATAAAGGAAGATTAAGTTTCAGCGGTTGCTTTCAACTTATAACATGTATATCTCATGGATAGTTGTCAATGCAAAGTAATATAACAAGTGCAATATGCAAGTATGTAGGAATCAATGCACAGTTCATACAAGTGTTTGCTTCTTGAGATGGAGAGAAATAGGTGAACTGACTCAACATAAAAGGTAAAAGAATGGCCCTTCGACGAGGGAAGCATCGATTGCTATATTTGTGCTAGAGCTTTGGTTTTGAAAACATAAAGAGAGCATAAAAGTAAAATTTTAAGAGGTGTTTGTTGTTGTCAACGAATGGTAGTGGGCACTCTAACCCCCTTGCCGGACAAACCTTCAAAGAGCGGCTCCCATGAAGGACGTTATCTCTACCAGCAAGGTAGATCATCCCTCTTCTCTTTTGTTTACACATGTATTTTAGTTTTATTTATGGATGACACTCCTCCCAACCTTTTGCTTACACAAGCCATGGCTAACCGAATCCTCGGGTGCCTTCCAACATTCACATACCATGAAGGAGTGTCTATTTGCAAAATTAAGTTGCTTATCGATGAATCGAGCAAAACATGTGAAGAGAAATATTAATGAAGGTTGATTAATTGGGGACTGGGAACCCCGCGCCAGCTCTTTTTGCAAAATTATTGGATAAGCGGATGAAGCCACTAGTCCATTGGTGAAAGTTGCCCAACAAGAATGAAAGATAAACACCACATACTTCCTCATGAGCTATAAAACATTGACACAAATCAGAGGTGATAAATTTTGAATTATTTAAAGGTAGCACTCAAGCAATTTACTTTGGAATGGCGGAGAAATACCATGTAGTAGGTAGGTATGGTGGACACAAATGGCATAGTGGTTGGCTCAAGGATTTTGGATGCATGAGAAGTTTTCCCTCTCGATACAAGGTTTAGGCTAGCAAGGTTATTTGAAACAAACACAAGGATGAACCGGTGCATCAAAACTCACATAAAAGACATATTGTAAACATTATAAGGCTCTACACCGTCTTCCTTGTTGTTCAAACTCTTTACTAGAAATTATCTAGACCTTAGAGAGACCAATTATGCAAACCAAATTTTAGCAAGCTCTATGTATTTCTTCATTAATAGGTGCAAAGTATATGATGCAAGAGCTTAAACATGAGCACAACAATTGCCAAGTATCACATTATCCAAGACATTTTACCAATTACTACATGTAGCATTTTCCGTTTCCAACCATATAACAATGAACGAAGGAGTTTCAACCTTCGCCATGAACATTAAAAGCTAAGAACACATGTGTTCATACGAACCAGCGGAGCGTGTCTCTCTCCCACACAAGCATTTATTCAAACAAAAACACAAACAAAAGCACACAGACGCTCCAAGCAAAGTACATAAGATGTGACCGAATAAAAATATAGTTTCAAGAGAAGAAACCTGATAAATTGTTGATGAAGAAGGGGATGCCTTGGGCATCCCCAAGCTTAGATGCTTGAGTCTTCTTGAAATATGCAGGGATGAACCACGGGGGCATCCCCAAGCTTAGACTTTTCACTCTTCTTGATCATAGTATATCATCCTCCTCTCTTGACCCTTGAAAACTTCCTCCACATCAAACTCGAAACAAACTCATTAGAGGGTTAGTGCATAGTCAAAAATTCACATGTTCAGAGGTGACACAATCATTCTTAACACTTCTGGACATTGCACAAAGCTACTGGACATTAATGAAACAAAGAAATCCATCCAACATAGCAAAAGAGGCAATGCGAAATAAAAGACAGAATCTACCAAAACGAACGATCCGTAAAGACGAATTTTATTGAGGCACCAGACTTGCTCGGATGAAAATGCTCAAATTGAATGAAAGTTGCGTACATATCCGAGGATCATGCACGTAAATTGGCAGATTTTTCTGAGTTACCTACGGAGAGGTAGATCGAAATTCGTGACGAGCAAGAAATCTGTTTCGCGCAGTAATCCAAATCTAGTTTCAACCTTACTATCAAAGACTTTACTTGGCTCAACAAATGCAATAAAATAAGATAAGGAGAGGTTGCTACAGTAGTAACAACTTCCAAGACTCAAATATAAAACAAAAGTACTGTAGTAAAATAAACACATTGGTTATCTCCCAAGAAGTGCTTTCTTTATAGCCATTAAGATGGGCTCAGCAGTTTTAATGATGCACTCGCAAGAAATAGTAGTTGAAGCAAAAGAGAGCATCAAGAGGAAAATTCAAAACAAATTTAAGTCTAACATGCTTCCTATGCATAGGAGTTTTGTAAATAAACAAGTTCATGAAGAAAAAAGTAACAAGCATAGGAAGATAGAACAAGTGTAGCTTCAAAAATTTCAGCACATAGAGAGGTGTTTTAGTAACATGAAAATTTCTACAACCATATTTTCCTCTCTCATAATAACTTTCAGTGGCATCATGAACAAATTCAACAATGTAACTATCACATAAAGCATTCTTATTCACATGCATAAAAGTATCATTACTCCCCACATAAGCATAATCAATTTTATTAGTTGTAATGGGAGCAAATTCAACAAAGTAGCTATCATTATTATTCTCATCATCAAATATAGGAGGCATATTGTAATCATAATCAAATTTATCCTCCATAACAAAGCGGTACTAAAAGACCAATATTATTATAATCATCATAAATAGGAGGCAAAGTATCGTCAAAGTAAATTTTGTCCTCAATGCTTGCGGGACTAAAAATATCATGCTCATCAAAGCCAGCTTCCCCAAGCTTAGAACTTTCCATATCATTAGCAACAATGGTGTTCAAAGCGTTCATACTAATATGTTCCATAGGTTTTTTAATTTTCGCATCAAACTATCCATGTCTTAAATCAGGAAATAGAATAAGAAGCTCATTGTTGTCCATTATGCCTAACTAGTGTAAACAAGAAACAAAAAGATGCAATTGCAGGATCTAAAGGAAATAGCTTCGAGCACACACACAACGGCAACATGAAAAGTACTTTACCCGGGACCGAAGTATGAGAGCCTTTTACCTTTCCTCCCGGCAACGGCGCCTGAAAAGTGCTTGATGTCTACGGGTGCTTCTATTCTTGTAGACAGGTGTTGGGCCTCCAAGAGCAGAGGTTTGTAGAACAGCGAGCAAGTTTCCCTTAAGTGGATCACCCAAGGTTTATCGAACTCAGGGAGGAAGAGGTCAAAGATATCCCTCTCATGCAACCCTGCAACCAAAAAGCAAGAAGTCTCTTGTGTCCCCAACACACCTAATAGGTGCACTAGTTCGGCGAAGAGATAGTGAAATACAAGTGGTATGAATGAATATGAGCAGTAGTAACGGCGCCGTGAAAAGTGCTTGTCTGGCGTGCGATTGATGGTAGTAATATTGCAGGAAGTAAAGATGCAATGAAACAAGTAAACAAACAGCGATAGCAGCGATAGCGTATTTAGGAACAAGGCCTAGGGATCATACTTTCACTAGTGGACACTCTCAACATTGATCACATAACAGAATAAATAGATAGATGCTAGACTCTACACCCTCTTGTTGGATGATGAACACCACTAATCGTGTAGGATTACACGAACCCTCAATGTCGGAGTTAACAAGCTCCACAACATTCAATGTTCATGTTTAAATAACCTTAGAGTGCATAACGGATCAACATAACCAAACCAAGTACTAACATAGCATGCACACCGTCACCTTCACACTACGAAAGGAGGAATAGATCACATCAATACTATCATAGCAATAGTTAACTTCATAATCTACAAGAGATCACAATCATAGCCTACGCCAAGTACTACACGATGCACACACTTGTCACCATTACACCGTGCGGGAGGAATAAACTACTTTAATAACATCACTAGAGTAGCACACGAGATAAATTGTGATACAAAACACATTGCAATCATAAAGATATATAAATAAGCACTTCACTACGCCATTCATAACGGTGAATAAGTATTACGTGAAATATAGCCTAAGAGACCCACACGGTGCACACACTTGTCACCTTTACACACGTGGGACAAGGAGTCTCCGGAGATCACATAAGTAAAACCCACTTGACTAGCATAATGACATCTAGATTACAAGCATCATCATATGAATCTCAATCATGTAAGGCAGCTCATGAGATTATTGTATTGAAGCACATAGGAGAGAGATTAACCACATAGCTACCGGTACAGCCCCGAGCCTCGATGGAGAACTACTCCCTCCTCATGGGAGACAATAGCGTTGATGAAGATGGCGGTGGTGTCGATGGAGGAGCCTTCCGGGGGCACTTCCCCGTCCCGGCGGCATGCCGGAACAGAGACTCCTGTCCCCCAGATCTTGGCTTCGCGATGGCGGCGGCTCTGGAAGGTTTTTTCTGGTTTCGTCGAATGTGGTAGGGTTTTCGGACGGAGGCTTTAAGTAGGCGGAAGGGCAAGGTCGGTGGAGTCCTGGTGGGACCACACACTAGGCCGGCGCGGCCGGGGCTTGGGCCGCGCCGCCCTCACCGTGTCCCCACCTCGTGGCCCCACTTCGTTTCCCCTTCGGACTTCGGAAGCTTCGTGGAAAAATAGGACCTCTGGGCGTTGATTTCGTCCAATTCCGAGAATATTTCCTTACTAGGATTTCGAAACCAAAAACAGCGAACAACGAACCGGCCCTTCGGCATCTCGTCAATAGGTTAGTTCCGGAAAAGGCATAAATATGACATATAATGTGTATAAAACATGTGAGTATCATCAATAAAGTAGCATGGAACATAAGAAATTATAGATACGTTTGAGACGTATCAGAGGGTTGCAAAAATCCTTTCGTGATGATTTCACTGTTTACCTCGTGGATCATGCTCCCATGTCCATTCCATAGGCATACCCACCTCCAGATGCAGATGATTGGAAACAAATTGTCCAAAATGAGATGGACTCAATTATTTCTAATGGAATACGGGAGCTATCAGAACATCTACACCCGATCGGCGTGATCCGGTCCTCGTTTTAGTCATTTATGATGCATTGTTTGCAGTGATGTTCTTCATGTTGATTAGCATATCTAGTATGTTTGGTTTTCACATGACAATAGTTGTTGTCGTCATGCTTAGTATTCTTGAATTAATCATGGAAATATTTCCTAACTATCCAACAGCTTTAACATTTCAAATGATCTCGAAGACAACACCTTCTATAAACTTGTGATAAAACTTAAACAAACCACATGTAATAACATCTCCAGCATGCCATCAATTTTTTTTAAAACATCATGTCCATGTACAAGTGGCTTCTCCTAGCTCTTTCTTTGTAGGACAAGGGCGGGAGGAAATTTTCACCTCCCCGCCACCACACCCTCTCATGTACGACTCGTGTCTCCATACCGCTAGTGACCAAGGGCTAGCGTCTCGCTCCTCCTCCTTGCGTCTCGTAGGCCCACCAACTCTTGGTCCCTTGTCATGTCCCCTTCTTTGTCCATCATCCCGCATGCATAACCATTGTTGATGTCTCCTCTCTTCTGCGCGACTGGTACGTTGCAAACGTATCTATAATTTTGATGCTCCATGCTTGTTTTACACCAATTTCTATATGTTTTGTTTACACTTCGTGGCACTTTTATGCATTTTCTAGAACTAACCTATTAACAAAATGCCACAGTGCCACTTCCCTGTTTTCTGTTGTTTTTGTATTTCAGAAAAGTTGTACAAGACATATTCTCGGAATTGGACGAAACAAAAGCCGAAGTTCCTATTTTACTGTAACAAAGACGGAGTCCAGAGGGCAGACGAAGAAGTGCCAGGAGGCGGCCATGCCATGCCTAGGCGCGGGCCACCCCCTAGCCGCTCCTAGGGGTGGTGTGGCCCCCTCGGGCGCCCATCGACCTTGCCCTTCCGCCTACAAATACATCTGATCGGGAAAAACCTAAACACCCGAGCCTCCATCCACGAAAAGTTCCGCCGCGGACGCCATCATCGACCCTAGCTCGAGAGGGTTCTGAAGCTCTTCCCGGCACCCTGCCGGAGAGGGAGATCATCACCGGAGGCCTCTACATCGCCATGCCCGCCTCCGAAGTGATGCGTGAGTAGTTCATCTCTAGACTACGGGTCCATAGCAGTAGCTAGATGGTTGTCTTCTCCAAATTATGCTTCATCTTTAAATCTTGTGAGCTTCCTATCATGATCAAGATCATCTTTATATAATGCTACATATTGTGTTTGCTGGGATCCGATGAATATTGAATACTATGGTTATATACTTGTCATATGTTATTTGTGATCTTGCATGCTCTCCATTGCTAGTAGATGCTCTGGCCAAGTATATGTTTTTGATTCCAAGAGGGAGTATTTATGCTCGATAGTGGGTTCATGCCTCTAGTAATCTGGGAGAGTGACAATAACTTCTAAGGTTGTAGATGTGTTGTTGCTACTAGAGAGAAAACAACAATGCTTTATCCAATGATAATTCTGTTGTTTACTTTACAGACTTTACTTAATGCAATAATCTGTTGCTTGCAACTTAATACTGAAAGGGGTGCGTACGCTAACCGGAAGATGGATTATTAGTCATAGACGCAGTTGGATTACGGTCTATGTATTATGTTGTAATGCCCAAATGAACTTCATAGTAATCATCTTGTCATGTATGGTCTTTATTATGTCAATTGTCCAACTGTAATTTGTTCACACAATATGTTATTTATGTTTATGGAGAGACACCTCTAGTGAACTGTGGACCCCGATCCTTTCTTTTACACTGATAAATCCATCTACTGCAAGTACTGTTCTCTTTATTTCACTGCAAACAAACATCTCTTTCCACACTATATGTTTAATCCTTTGTTTTCAGCAAAACCGGTGAGATTGACAACCTCACTGTAAGTTGAGGCAAACTATATTGGTTGTGTTGTGTGCAGGTTTCACGTTGTTGCTGACGCCGGTAGTGCGCCCTGCCAAAAGTCAGCTAGCAACACCTTCAAAAGTGATTTCTTTCGCCTACTGGTCGATTAAACATTGGTTTCTTACTGAGGAAAACCTTGCTACTGTGATCATCATACCTTCCTCTTGAGGTTCCCCAACGGTGTGCTTTGCACAACATCAGCGACTTCCCATAAGGAAGTATGCAATTAATGTTTTAACTATTTTTTTGAGGGTGAAACAACGGGAAACCCCATTAAATTTTTTATATAATTGTAATAAAAAGTTATTTACAAAGAAGAGAGAGAATCTCTTCTGGAACAAAAACAAAACCACAAAGAAAAAAATAAAAAACACTCCTAGAACAACTAAGTTTGAGATTGCAGCCATTCTTTGAAGGAATCTGCATGTTTTTTCTTCATTCCGTAGGAGAGAAATTTTGCCTCCTGAAGGAAAACAATTTTCTTGGTGGCTGATTATTGAAAACCTTGTTATTTCTTGATATCCAAATGTTTTAACGATGGATGTTGTACATGTTAAATGTGATTTTTTGGCAAATTTTCATGACAGTCAAATGTGAAGATGGTCATGTTGAACAATGATAACCTCGTTGAACAATGGTGACAACAGCATGACAAGTAAAGGACCACTACATTGCACTACCATACTTTTAGAATTGAGCATGAATGAGCAGAGGGAAGTGTGCACATTATACTTCTGCAATTAATGTTTGTCTTGTGAAAACGATGCTCAACAAATGTCCCATGTACCCACCAAAATACTTTTAGAAGTGGTTCATGATGTCTAGGGATCCTGAGGCTCATGACGATTACTTCAAACAAAACAAAATGCAGTATGACTTCTTGGTGCTTCTGCTCTACAGAAGGTGGTTTCGTCATTTTCATGCTTGCATATGGTGTTCCATCAGATATTGTTGATGAAATTGTCGAGATTGGGGAAAACACTGGTATACGATATTTTTAAGCAATTTATTAGGTTCGTGATTGCTGCATTTCAGGATAAATATACTTGAAGGCACCTAATGTTAAGGCCAGTCCAAGGATGCTAGATATGAAAAAATCAAGAAGATTCCCATAATGTTTGGTTGCATGGACTACATTAATTGGAGGTAGAAGATTTGCCCAGAAACTTGGAGGTGGAACCAGTACACATGACATGTGTATGGGAGAACCATGATTCTTGAAGTCGCATCCCAATATTTCTAGATTTCGTCATCCTTGTTTGACCTTGAGGTACTCTCAATGATATAGACCCTTCACCGATCACAACTCTTCTACAAACTAACTTTAGGGATGACTCTGGCGGTAGAGTTTGAGGCGTGGTAACTTAAAATATGTGATGCAATCTTTCTGATGACATGTAACTTTCTAGGCCACTTTGTGAACACCTTTTAAATCCATAAGATACAAGCGAGTTCATGTGTCCAAAGTTTTGGAAGAAGTAATGAAGTTTCTAGAAAAATCATTTTTTGTTCTTCAAGCTTGTTTTGTAAATGGTGAGGTGTCTCACAAAATGGTATGGCAGGAGACTCTATGGTACATCATGACATCATTGATGTCTTTCACGATAGGGTCTTTGACAGTGACAAACATTTAAGAGGAATTCGACTATGATAAAGAGGATGGATATGTACCGAGGGAGGAGGACTACCGATGGCGTAATCCATTTATTTTATAAAATTTCCTTCATGTACATTGTAGTATTGAACACATCCAAGCACATGAAGAACCTTGATATGATCTTGTGGAACAATTTTGGATGTTTCATGGATCTCACTAGTATTTTGTGCATCTTGTATGAACAATTCTGGGGAAGGCGTAGAAAACATGACTTATTTGAGTACCACAGTGAACTGTCAATCGCAAAATTAGTTTTTTTACAAGCAATAAGCACTTAAATACCTGATTCTTTATCATTTTAAGGAAAATGACCGGGAGGGAAGGAAAAAACAGAGGGACCCGAATCGAACCTAAATCGGAATGACATGAAAAATATTTTTGAAAACCTATCATTAAGGATGTGTATCTCGAACAACTTTATATATTATTCATCATTTAAAATTTCAAAAGAAACTGAATTGTGGTTTTGAATGTGTGGATTTGGAAATGGTTTCTATGCACAATAAATATTGATGCTTGAACTAAACCAGAGGAAAAAAATAATATATTGTCATCGTACATAATAAATAGGTAGCTCCATGGTGATAGGTGCTATGTTTTAGGGGCTACAGTTAGAATTTGTGGGATTGGACTTTTGCTATCACAAAATGAGTACATACTGACTTTGAGTCCGAAATTTTATGGCACAATAGATACACCCCTTTTGTATACAAGGCCACTGCTGATTATTTAAATTACAAGACCATTATCTCTCCCTGAGAAGAATGGTTTTGGTTTGTTCCTTGTACAATGGTGCTTATTAATCAATACTCCCTCCATTTTTATTTACCCTGCATTTTGGCATTAGTTAAAGTCAAAGTTTCTAAAGTTTGATCAAAGATATAGCAAAAAATATCAATTTCTGTGATTTCATATTTACATAATATAAAAATATATTTTAAGATTATTCTAATTTTACTAATTCTATATTTTAGGTATTAATATTTTTTCCTATACTTGTAGTTAAAATTTATAAAGTTTTTTTTGAGGTAAAACATACTTATATTAACGAACAAGCAAGCCGCCTCATTTAAAACCTTCCAGTCCCCTTCGGTACCCTGGTAAGGAAAAGAGTGCGTCAAGAACTTGTTGTTCTCACATCACAGTACAATTACATCGTTTGTCAAGGGGCTCAACAGAAAATCAGGCGGATCATTGATACGTCTCCAACGTATCTATAATTTCTTATGTTCCATGCTAGTTTTATGATAATACCTACATGTTTTATTCATACTTTATATCTTTTTGATGCATTTTCCGGCACTAACCTATTAACAAGATGTCGAAGCGTCAGTTCCTGTTTTCTGCTGTTTTTGGTTTCAGAAATTCTACACAGGAAATATTCTCGGAATTGGACGAAACAAAAGCCCACGGCCCTATTTTCCACGGAGTCTTCCAAAACACCGAAGAGGAGTCAAGGAAGGGCAGCAGGGGACCCACACCCTATGGCGGCGCGGGTGGCCCCCTGGCCGCACCGACCTATGGGGAGGGAACCCCCTGGCTCCCCCGACGCTGCCCCTTCGCCTATATATTCTCTCCGTTGCGAAAACCCTAAATAACCCGACGATATTCCACGAAGAGTTCCGTAGCCGCCGCCATCTTGAAGACAAGTTTTGGAGGATAGAAGTCTCTGTTCCGGCACACTGCCGGGACGGGGAATTGCCCCCGGAGTCATCTCCATCGACACCACCGCCATCTTCATCGCCGTTGCTGTCTCCCATGATGAGGAGGGAGTAGTTCTCCCCCGAGGCCGAGGGCTCTACCGGTAGCTATGTGGTTCATCTCTCTCTCTCATGGTGTGATCTTTATGTGATCATGAGCTTTGTATCACTATTAATCTATGTGCTACTCTAGTGATGTTATTAAAGTAGTCTATTCCTCCTTCATGATGTAAAGTTGACAGCGTGTGCATCATGTAGTACTTGGCGTAAGTTATGATTGTAATCTCTTGTAGATTATGAAGTTAACTATTACTATGATAGTATTGATGTGATCATTCCCCTTTCATAGCTATTGGTGATAGTGTGTATGCTATGTTAGTACTCGGTCTAAATTGCAACGGTCTATTATGCACACTAGAGGTTACTTTAATATGAACTCTGGATGTTGTGGAGCTTGTTTACTCCGGCTTGAGGTGTGCTCTTGTAGCCCTACACAATGAATGGTGTTTATTATCCAACAAGAGAGTGTTTGAAAGTAGCATTTATTTATTCAATTATGTGATCATTGTTGAGAGTGTCCACTAGTGAAAGTATGATCCCTAGGCCTTGTTTCCAAATATCGAATCACCGTTTATTTACTGTTCTACTGCATGTTTACTTGCTGCCATATTTATTTCAGATTGTTATTACCACTCATATTCATCCATATCACTTGCATTTTACTATCTCTTCGCCGAACTAGTGCACCTATACATCTGACAAGTGTATTAGGTGTGTTGGGGACACAGGAGACTTCTTGTATCTTAATTGCAGGGTTGCTTGAGAGGGATATCTTTGACCTCTACCTCTCTGAGTTCGATAAACCTTGGGTGATTCACTTAAGGGAAACTTGCTGCTGTTCTACAAACCTCTGCTCTTGGAGACCCAACACTGTCTACGGGAATAGAAGCGTGCGTAGACATCAATCCCCAAACCAAGTAACTATCTGAGGTCCCTCCGCTTTACAAGCCAAAATATGAGCTACTACATTACTCTCCCTAGGACAATGAGAGACTTTAACATGAGTAAATTACGAGCTAAGAAGGAGCATTGTTCATAAATTGCTGTTGCGCTGCCAATGGAATTTCCTCCATTTTGCATCGTGTCGACAACCTCCATGCAGTCGCTATTGATCTCAATCTGGTTGCAGCCGACCTCCCCTGCGAGAGTAGGCCCCAACCGAAGGGCCATTTCTTCTGCCGTCGCTGCATCAGCAACATGCGGTATGGTACCGCAACACCCTGCCAGGAAGATTCCTTGGTCGTCTCTAATGATAGCTCCTGCAGCTCCTGAGAAATTCTCCACAGAAAAAGCGGCATCAATGTTCAGCTTCACATAGTCATATGCTGGTTTTATCCAACCATGACACCTAATGCCCAAGTTCCTCTTGCTCGCTCTGAAATAATTCAGGCGCCAAAATCGACTAACTAGTTCTTGCTGGTTTTTGAACATTCTCATATGTTGCGATTTTTCTTCTCTTCCACCACATGTACCAACATGCCGAGACAATCAGTTATTTAAGTCCAAGCTCAGGAACACCTGATGACAAACAGTCTCTCTTTCTCGAAATGTATTCTAACACTGCAGATCCCTCTCGATCAGCCATACAGGTTTCAGATATGATATCCATCACGCCTAGATTTTCTCAAATTTCAGTCGCTCTTGGACACTCAAAAATGCATGTTTTGTGGTCTCACACCCTACTCTGCAAACCGGACAGAGACTTGATGTGATGATAAAGTTTGACTTTAACTAAACCTAAAAGGCAGGGTAATTGTGAATGGAGGGAGCACAAACATTGCATGCAACTAAACAGAGGTTATATGCAACATGTTTAATTAGCCCGAGACATGATGGAGTATCAATTAATCATGTATTTATTAGTTTGTGTTGAATTCTTGATATCTGAAAAATGTGATGCTGGCCAGCTAGGGGAAAATAAACAATCCATCTACCCGAAAATAATAATCAAAATGCTAGCATATGTTTGATAGTTCCAAGAACAAAACGGGCTAGCCAGGGGATCGATCATTTCATCGTATACACCGCACTACTCTCCAGAAAATAGAAAACGGCTACTTTATATATACACACACACACCAAAAAAGAAACAAATTAAGCAAGACCACATGGCAATTATCCTCAGTCCGGTGGTGCACATTTCTGGAACGTCAACCATCACGGCCTTGGTGGTATCCTCGTGCCTTGAATGCATTCTTCAGTCTCATCGATCGGGCCAACGCCATGTCCCTCGTCACAGATACGCCAGCTTTGCGAGAGGGAACTCGTCAAAACCGTTCCCGTCAGGCCGTCACCCCCTTCTGTATTCCATTCCATGGATACCAGTCCCGTTCTTCGGTTTGATCAC
Organism: Lolium rigidum; assembly: GCF_022539505.1. Classification (NCBI taxonomy): domain Eukaryota; kingdom Viridiplantae; phylum Streptophyta; class Magnoliopsida; order Poales; family Poaceae; genus Lolium; species Lolium rigidum. The sequence goes on along the minus strand of NC_061510.1, from coordinate 134,980,243 downwards.
GTTACGTTACGTTGCGTGGCCCACCCCGACGACATGACAGCAGCGAAAGCTCTATCATCTATACAAAATTTAGCAATAACCTCCGTGGACTAGAACTCTCCGCTGGGGCTAAGCAACAATCAACACGTACGTCGACGCACACATAACTAACCGCCGGGGCGATCGATGTGCAGAACAAGAAGCCACCAATTTGTCCCAAGTCGCCCACAAGTTTTTAGTAATACCCGATCGAGCTGCCTTTCATAGACATATCTCGCCTTCATTTGCACGCCTCCTTCCTCTTGCTCGCCTCTTCTTCTTCCTTCGGTTTTGTTCCTCTTGACATCGAGACCATCTCAATTTCTGGTGTGTGTTCTTGAAGAAGCTCGAGCTGTTTATAGCTGGTAAGTTCTTTCAACCCATCATCCAGTTATGTTTGTTATAGGATTGCGACGATTGCCTATGCACTTGGTCGATGTGTCAAGTTGCAAAGAATCGGTAGGTCGTGCGTCCATTCATCTGCAGGGAGGATAATAAGATGAGAATATTCTTTCTGTTGGAAAGGGGAAACCTCTCTTTCAGGCAGGAGAACATCCTCCGTGCTAATTAATTTTGGAACCAAACAAAAAGGCTTGTCTCGGCCAAATTTTGCATCTTCACATAGCTCATGGTGCGAAATTCTGTTCCTGTATGCAGTTCTCGATCGATCGAGCAGATAGGAGCTCAGGAGAAAGACATGGAGGACGAGCCTGGTGCGACCTGTCGATACTACTGCCACATGTGCTCGCTGATCGTCCGGCCAGAGCTGGGCGTCGAGGTCGTGACGTGCCCGCGCTGCCTCTCCGGATTCGTGGAGGAGATGGCCGACGGCCGGCGCAGCAGCAACGCCACCACAGAGTCCGGGGCAGATGATGCGGGCGCGAGGTCGGAGCACCAAGCGGTTCCGCCGTGGCCGCCTATCCTCATGGACCTCCTCGGCATCTCCTACGGGCCCGATGCCGGCGACGCCGCCGCCGTCGGCGACCTCACGCTCTTGGCGCGAAGACAGTACCGTCAGCTCGCCTTCCTGCAGCTGCTCAACGCGCTACGGGAAGGCGAAGCCGACGGAAACACGCCTGACTCGGCGCTGGAGCGGCTCGTGCTGGTTAGCCCCACCGACGGGCACGCCATGCTCATGCCAGAGCGTGGAGGCAGCAACGGCGCCGGCACCAGAGGTCAAGGCCTGACGCTAGGTGAGCTGATTCTTGGGCCCGGGCTAGACCTGCTGCTGGAGTACCTTGCCGAGACCGACCCGAGTCGGCAAGGCACCCTGCCGGCGAAGAAGGAGGCCGTGGCCGCCATGCCTACGGTCAAGATGGCCGCGGCCGTCACGTGCCCGGTGTGCCTGGATGAGTTCGAGGTCGGCGGCGAGGCGAGGGAGATGCCGTGCAAGCACAGTTTCCACGACGAGTGCATCGTGCCGTGGCTGGAGACGCACAGCTCCTGCCCCGTGTGCAGGTACCAGCTGCCCACGGACGAGGCCGCGGTCATGGAGCGGGCCGGCAGTGCCAATGGCGGCGATCAAGAAATGGCAAGCGCGTCCGGTGCCGGGAGTGCAAGCGAAGGCGGCGGCGATGACGACGGAGGAGGCAGTGGTGGCAGGCGGCGGTGGCTTGCACGTCCGTTTGGCCGGTTGTTCTCGCGCAGATGGAACGGGGGCTCCTCCTCGTCGTCGTCGTCAAGATGACACTGAACCACGGGAGAATCTAGCTGTGTAGTGTAGCATCTGTGCTGTCGTACGTTTGTGAATTCGTTCATTGGTTAAAAATTTGTAATCGTTGGTTAATTGTCTGTTCAAGGATGAAATTGCAGGTTTGTGCAGTGCGCTCATGATCATGTACTGTACAGACAGTTTGTGATCCGCCAAGTTTACGACGCCAAGATAAGAACAAAGAGGACCGTACAGCTCTGTTTTGGTTGATTTGTATGCTTCCGAGGTTTCATCAGCATAGGAGTTTACACGTCTCAATCGACCACAAGGTGTTCTTATCCCCTTTGGACTTCAAAGCTTGCTGAATTGAATTCTATACGCTGCCTTCTCCACAGCCGCCTTCATTGATAATTGCAATTTGCACTTTCTTTAGTTCTAAGAATTTTCACGAAAATGTCTCGGCATATACTAGTAAGTATCTCAAAAACATGGCACGCATCACCTCAATGCCACGCATCATCCATAGCAAACAAAGTAACAAACACACTGGAAGACATGGCACATATATTGAGCAGAAGTATTATTTAGCAAGAGTTACTAATAAGACACGTAACGATGGACTCGTCAACTCTTACATAAAAACGAAGTTTGCATAGGTAATATAATATAGGACTCATGATAGGGGACGAGCCAACAAAACGATACTAATAAGGATCCGATAACGACCTAACAAAATTTGCCCCCATGAGGCCACCTCAACTCACACTACTCGACTGTCAAGATCCTGACGAGAGATGATGCGCTGAGACGATGCACCGCAACGACTGAATCTCCTGCCTTGCAGAGGCCGAGCTTCTTCGCATGATCTATGGCAAAACTGATGGCCTCCTCCGTGGCCTCGGTGTCAGAAGCCTTTGAGGTGGCGGCACTCAGCATCGGGATCAGGCCCCTGACGATGAGGCTCTGCCTTGCAGGAGTCTCATCGCTGCAGGTCCAGTCGAAGTCATTGCCCGTCTTCAGCTCTGGCACCACAGCATTCAGTATCGGCATGCCTGGCCTGTACTTGGCGACGAGCCTTGCAGTTGTACCTCCCCTGGTGAGTACCAAGATGAGCGAGGCTTTGGAGATATTAGCAGTCCGGACAGCTGATGATGCCAAACTCTCCAGCGGGCTCATAGGGATTGGGGCTGCTTTGTTAATCAACTTGAAGACTGCGTCATGATCCACATATGTCTCCGCCATCAAGCAGATGTTGGACATTGTCTGCACTGCTAACTCTGGATATGCCCCTGCTGCTGTCTCACCACTAAGCATCACGCAGTCAGTTCCATCCAGGACAGCATTGGCGACATCAGTTGCTTCTGCCCGTGTAGGCCGGGGAGACTTAATCATTGACTCCAGCATCTGGGTTGCAGTGACAACAGGCTTTCCTTGCTGATTACACTTGAAGATCATCACCTTCTGAGCGAAGAATATCTTCTCAATCGGGATCTCCATCCCCAAATCACCTCGGGCAACCATGAAAGCGTCTGAATTTGCAAGTATGTCGTCAAAATTAGCAACGCCTTCTTGATTCTCAACCTGCACGTAAGAGATAGATAGCATAAGAAAACAGTTACAACCTAGAGAAATGCAAGCTTGCTGAGATGAACAAACCTTGGACATCAGTATGATCGACTTAGCATGTTCCCCAAGCACACTCCGGACCATCTGAAGGTCTGATCCTTTCCGTACAAAGGAGAGTGCAATCATGTCAATCTTGTTTGGCACACCCCACTGCATGATATCCACCTTGTCCTTCTCTGTAAGTGTTGGAAGATCCACAATGACTCCAGGAAGATTGACATTCTTCCTCTCACCTAGGAGAGCAGAGTTCTCGCATCGGCAGTGAACAAGACCCTTCTCAGTATCGCAAGAAAGCGCTGTGAGTGTGATGGTGCCGTCAGAGCATAGTATAGTACTCCCAGGCTTCACATCTACAGCCAACTTTGAGTAGCTCATAGAAATCATGGTCTCATCGCCCTTGATGGTATAATCGGTGGTGATGGTAATCTCTTGCCCCTGAGTCAGCTTTATGGGCTTGCCGTCTTTCAGAAAACCTGTGCGGATCTCCGGTCCCTGTACAAACAAACACAGCAGAGGGCATAGTTTAGAATTTTTTTTATTGCAAGATGTTCAAACAGATATTTAGTTACAAATGCATGAAAGCAGGTGTTAGTATTGGCAAGTTATTTTGGCAAACAGTAAGCATCAATAAAGTTAAAACTGACAGGCAAGCTACACAGATAGAAATCATCTGAACTGATGTGAATTACGGCATATAGGCTCGACCCTGTGAATAGGACGGCACAATTTATGTCTAGCATATAACACGTTTCCAAACTAACTCAATCTACATATAGCATCTACCAATTCAAATTATTTATCACCAAATGAAATATGAAAAATGAAGAAGTCCAAAACAGGGTAGCTGGAATATTTTAGAGTTAAATTGAACAACAGACCAGAGCAATATAAGGTAAATCGCATCAGTTGTTGTATGGTTCCTTAGAGTAGAATGGACATTGGTTTCTTGATTTTTAGACACTAGAGTATTTGCCTAATATTGATCCATGGTCCTTATAGATATTTAGGCTGCAAATTTATCTGGCTGGCAAGTTTATCGTTTCATGAATGAATTAATTGTTGCATATAACAGTGTAATAGTAATTTTAGAACAAATAGCAATGATATCTTAATAGTTAAATAATCAGCAAATAAGCCAGTGGACCTGTAGCTTGAGAAAAGAAAGCATATGCCTCTGTTATAAAGGCCACAATCCTAAATGCTCAAGCATACCTACATCTTTCCCTATGACTCTTCCTGGGTCTTTATAGACAGATTTTAAATAAGTACAACCACCTATAATCAAGCAGGATGGCAATATGATCTATGTGCAGTAGACAATATAACGTTCGGGATTATTATTATAGAAAAGGACTTGTTATTATTGAGCATACTAATATTTCTTTTAAAATTCAAACACAGCAATGAAGATTTCATCAGGGAAACGGTTAGCGTGCCCATTATTAATGAACCTGACAGCAGCCCTGTAACCAAGCAGTGTATGTACATCATACAGGAGAAGCAATGTGTTAAAAGGGACGTATCATAATCAGCCAATATGAACACCAACATTTAACACGAATCCTAATTAATTTTGCTAGGCCTGGCTAACATAGCAACCAATCTCCCATAAGGAAGGATTGTCTGGTGGAGAATAAAATTTCAGTTCGCTCAAATCAAATCAAATTTCTTGTCTCAGGCATATATCTTACTGATAATGCAAGTCGGCGCAATAAACAATTTTAGATGCTTAAAACCGATAATTTGTGTTTATTCTACGCCTATCAAACAAACCATGGTACTTAACCACCAAACCGGCCGTACTTTTTTAGGAAGCAACCAATGAGGCAATAAGTAGCAAATTTGACAATATTTTAGGGTCCATGCATGGGAAACCAACTAGTAAATCCATGGAAATTAAAGATACATCGAGTTCTTACGGCGACAATCCAATCACGGAAAAAACTAGGTCTAGGTGCATGCAGACAGAGGCAGGTAGGGTATCGGACCTTGGTGTCGAGCATGACGGCGCAGAGAATGCCGGTGATTTCCATGGCCTTGTGGAGGTTGTCGAGGGTCTCCTGGTGGTACTCGTGGGAGCCGTGGGAGAAGTTGAACCTGGCGACGCACATGCCGGCGCGCAGGAGGCGCGCGCACATCTCGACGGAGCGCGAGGCCGGGCCGAGGGTGCAGACGATCTTGGTCTTGGGTCGCCGCCGCCAAATCTCCTCCGGCCCGGCGCCGCCCACCGGCTGGTCCGCCATTGCGATGCCGTCGAGGGAGAGGGAGGTCAGGTGTGCCATGCGAGCGGTTGGTGCGTAGCGCGCCGGCGATGAGAGGGAGGGAGGGGGAGGCGAGGAGGCTGGATCGGAAGGGACGGTGGCGGTGCGAGAGAATTTATAAGGGTGGTGCGGACGCGTCGTGGTGGTCGTGGGATAGGCCGCTAGGGCAAACAAAGTAGGTTTGGGTTTATTTTTGGGAAAAATACAGCGTGTTCTTGTTTAAAAAGAAAGTAAACGATGGAGCTTTTACACGTTGCCTTATTTGGGTTTCTTGTGGAAGAGGGAATATTTCGTTTTCTCCGTTATTATGTCTTGAGCTTGCAGAGCAAGCATTATATGCGTTTATGAGTGTGATATATTACTTGTAGAACAATTTAGGATTTAGCATAATTTGTTTCCTTCTTGATATTACTTCCTGTTTCGTTATATCAGCTAGTCCTCGTAATTCAGAAGGTCCATGCAGTGCCAATCCGCTGGGCTTCTCTTTAGGCAGCTTCTATAATAACCTCTAGCCATTAGAAAAAAAAATTGTTGTAAAAAAGAATCAAGTGACAACTCCGTGAATATTCATTCTAAAGCTGGCTCAAAATATGAATATCTCCCCTAAAAAAGCTCAGTGAATGTCAAACATAATCCAACAGTTCATTTCTTCTGTGATGGAATTGCTTTTTTACATCTATTTTTTTCAAACTGGCCGGTCTTTCTTGTTTGATTCTTACAAAATCAATGGTGTGCAAGATGATTGACGCATTAAAACAGATCAGAAACACACTGTGTGTAAGCACAGTAATAACCATTGACGTTCCAACAACAACTAAACTCCAAAGTCCTAACCATAACAACGACAAGCTCGAGCTCGAGCACACCGAACTGTAACGGAAGATTAAGTCTTCCGTTCCAAGTTTAGAGCCACAAATTTTTCTAGATTTGCATGTATCTAGATACATTTTACAGTGTAGATACATGTGAATCTAAATAAATCCACTTCACTTAATTTTTAACGGACATAGTAGTGATTTCGCTCCAACCACGTATTTATGCATAGGATGTAGTCGTTGATGTCATATGACACCAACGATTTTTTACTAACCTTATTAATTTCTTTGTTTATTAATGTAAAATATTTTATATATTTTAAACTGGACTAGATATAGATCAGAATAAGTGAACCTACACAATATATACATGTATTTATAAAAAGAATCGAAAGGGTCTTCTTACACTAGTGAATGAAGAAGAGAGTATTTCAATCCTAAACCACAACACTTATAATGTGATGTGTGTAACAAAGCCACGGGCCATGACATGTCAAAATGCAGGCTCTTGTTCGTACCTATAAAATGCCTTTGCTTTATCCTAATTTTAAACTTTAACTAATGGACATGTGTCTTGTAATTTTGTTTGTGGAGGTAAATATATAAATTAAATATGATTTTCATTACCAGGGGTGGAGCTGCATATGTTGTACATGATGCGCATGCATCAGGATCAAAGAAAAAAAAATAGCACTACTTATAAACTAACCAAGGCCAATGCATCAGGGTAAAAATTAGCATTACTTACAAACTAACCATGGCCAGTGCATCAGGCTAGAGTGAAGAAATGTGCATTATCGAAGTCATAATTTCTGTCATAAGGCTACGAACTTGAAAAGACTTATGATATGCATCAGGGAAACTCTCTTGCTAGCTCCGGCAAGGATTCATGACATATGAAATAAAAAAAGTTATAGGAGGTGCGAATAAAACCAAGAACCAATCAAGAAGATTATAGCAACGAGAGAGAGAGAGAGAGAGGGAGAGGGAGAGGGAGAGGGAGAGGGAGAGGGAGAGGGAGAGGGAGAGGGAGAGGGAGAGGGAGAGGGAGGGAGGGAGAGGGAGAGGGAGAGATTATCTCTTAACGCAGGCAGAAACGGATTATAACCATGGTTGATGTAGTCGTACTATTCACGATCCAATCCGATCAGCACCAACGAGAGACACCTCCGAGATGTGCACACGTGCAACACAATGTCGCCCCCTCTAATTTGATTTAGCAAGGTGATAGGAGAGGTACGTGAGATTGAATCCAACAGCATGACAACATGATGGTGGATATGGTGGAGAACTTTTGGTATGGCTTCTCCAAGCTATTGTGGGAAGGCAGGGGGAAGAGAAAGGGGAGGGGCGACCAAGGCTCAAGCATATGGCGCCCAGCCCTCCCACTCTCTTTATATAAAGGGGGTGGGGGCAACTCTTAAGTGGTAACCCCCTCTCTTTAAACAAGTGGTAATCCCTTCTTTTAAAAGTGAACCCCTTTTTCTATTTTATAAGGTCTGTCCTTGAAGAGGCCAAAGGGGGATGGCCACATGGACCAGTGGGCCACTCCTTGGTCCCATCCAAGCCCTCCGGGATAGGTGGGGCCACAGTGAGACCCTTCGAAATCTTTTAGGACCTTCCGATACGATACGAAAAAAAATTCTGAACTTTTTAGAAACACTAAAAAGACTTTTATTTATATCTCTACTAGTGTATTACACCTGTTTTTGAACCTGGATTAGCCACCCACCATGGTAGATGCACCCATGAGCTGTTGGTTAGAATGAATCGTCACCGTCTATCAATAGCAAGCTGAATTTATCCAATGGTTGAGATTTGCTTGAATCACTCCGTATGTACACGTGCCAAAACCAGGTTGGCGTTGTATTTCTAGATTTATCGTCAACCGGATAACTAGATGCACGCCTGGACATGTAGCATCTTTCTAGAATTATCGTTAACCTGCTAGAAGCAAGAACCAGCCTGTCGATCTCCACCTTGTTTGTACGGTCTTTCTAGATTTATCTCTTGCAAGCAAGATCTGCTGCTTATGATATAATTTCTACTCCAGTTCTTTTGTGGCTGTTTTGTGTAATTACTATTCGGGTACATACATAGAAGACCTTGGCACAAACGTGTTTTCTAAGGAATAGGAATCGCCAAATCTTATTTTCAGTTTGATCAACACTAAAACACCACATGCTGTGCATGTACCTTCTACTAGTGATTCTTAATCTCTGGATCATTCTGAAGCTCCTCATGATGTTCTAGATCCCATTCGAGACTCTGAACAATATTTTGGTATCACCATCATGAATATCTCATTTTTATCAAAGCGTCGTTGAGAGTTAAGTGTGTAACCTTACGGGTTAGAGAATATGTGGACATGATCGAGACACATGTCCATAATAAATCCCACATATTCAAGAAAGATCTTTATAGGTTGAACCATGATGTCGAGGATTCAAACAATCACGTATTATATTCCCTTTGTCTTGCGATATTTTACTTGCCTAAGATTTGGTCGTCGGTATCAGCATGCTCAGTTCAATCTCGTTCATAGCAAGTACTCTTTACTTGTACTGTAATACAACATTCTCATTGACTAACTCATAAGTCACATGCTTGCAAGCGATATCAAATATGTGTTACCTACATTCTACCCAGCAAATACTTTTGAGATACTTGAAAGACACTTTTATGATCATCCAAGTACGAAGTGACTGCTCATGCCTCTGAAGTATTCTTCGGGGACTCGGTGTTGTTTATCAATGCACACATGTATTATGTTTTTGGTTAATATAATTCTAGCATGTACTGTAAACAAGTATCAGGAACAAGGAATATGATAATAACAATATAATTATTGCCTCTAGAAGAACCAGTATGTGTTTGTTGTTTATGGAATTGCTCACAGTGTCTTATATGGATCCCATGTATACATTTCATAGGATTATGTATCTTTTTTATTATAAATATTTTGTCGATTAAGTGCTACCAAAGTTCCATATATTGATTTACAATCCATTAATTTCTAGGAGTTCGAACATGGATGGTAGTGTGATCTTCGGATTGTTCCTCAATTACCTTAGGCGTCTTTACAGTTTCTGATATTATTTGTAACACGCTTTTTTAAAAAAATTGTTTGTTTTGGTCTTGAGCGGATGTGTGCATATTAGCTATGCAAAGGCCGGTGCAATGGTTAAATTTTTTAAGTAATAAAATGTCCTTCATAAAAAAAGGAGTTTAAACATTCCCAGCTATTCTTTCTAAATCCACCCTCGTAAGATGCATACAATTTTCAGTATTTTTGTGTGATATTTCAAATGTTTCTACAACATTTTTATTTGCATTTGCAACCTTGCTAAATGTTAATGTTCATCTATTTGTGTCTTTCATTCCACCCAAAGAGGGTTCCAAGGATCTATCTTTTGCTTGGATAATGATGATGCCGTTGTGCTGGCCTCGGTTTAAGAGTTGGAGATCCTTTGTGTACCATAAGACGAGAAGGTAGAAAGAAGGACGCATCACCCAATAAGTAAGCACTGGCAGTTAACACATGCCGAGGCGTTGATGCAAAGTTGTGCAGCACAACACACTTACAAGATGTGGTTTTGTCTCTCATCTCATACTACCTAATTCTAGAAGGGCTCCTACAAAAAGTAAAGTAATAACAACATCAATGTTATTAACGTCTTGTCTCTCATCATCCTTACAAGGTGTAGATTTAACGTCTATAAGTCCTCTTCAGGAGAATAAATTACCAATATTCTTTGGATCGTGTGATGGCACAAAATGAATTTTGTAGAATATGAATTTCTTATATATCTTGGAATAATACAAGCATGGGCTCTAACCTCCTCAAAAACTTCCTTTCATCCCTTGTGTGGAAACGAAGGAAAACATACAAATTTAGGAGGATAGGATTATTGTAGAAAAATTACGAAGGTATCATTTGAGACAAGGACTAGAAATTTTGGATTCCGTTAAAATTCTGACGGACTGAACTATATTGTAGTGATTTTCACAGAAAACAAACCTCATGTTAACATTTCTCCATGTATACGATTTCACAATTGCATCCAAACAACACTTTTGAAGTTAGCATGTGTTATTTATTTCTAGAGATTCAGAATACACAACATCTTAATTCAGAATTCAGGCATTTTTTATGTTGCCATATTTTGATTTTCTGCGGTCGGTATGGGGCTTCAGAGTAGGCCTGGAATTAAAACTCGAAACTCGCGAGCTAAACGAGTAACTCGTGACTCGGCTCGTCTCGACTCGAACTCGGTGTATAACGAGTCAAGCCGAGTTTCATATTTTGTCGTTAAATGAGTTCAAGCTAAACGAGCCGAGTTCATCGAACTCGCGAGTAGCTCGTTTAGCTCGGTAAAAATGAATTCGGCCTAAGCCCACCAAAATGCGCAAGTATATTTGTGGTTTCTCAACTTGGCAATCTTATGATGATGATATATTGATCATTGTGGTTTATTTTTTTGTGGTACCATAGTCCTATTGCTTGTTGTTCATTATTTATGCCTAAATATTTGAAGAAAATGCATTGTACATTTTAACATTCCATTTGATAGTTTTAAACGAGCTACTCGTGAGTTACTCGCGAGCTTTGCGAGTCGAGCCGAGTTTCAAATCCGGACTCGATTGTTAAACGAGTCGAGTCGAGCTAACTCGAATGTTGACCGAGCTTTAGCGAGTCAAGCCGAGCTGGCTCGGCTCGACTCGAATTCCAGCCCTACTTCAGAGTTTCAATGCAACCTCTCCACTTCTCTCTTAGGCCTCCTTTGATTCAAAGGATTTATGTAGGATTCAGTCCCTTCGGATTCTTTTTCCTTCCGAACATGTTTGATTTATAGTTTGCAAGATGTGTTGAAAATAATCTGCCAAAGTATCAGCGGTGGCATTTTTCGCCAGTTCATACAAGAATATAGCGTGCCTACATATAGGAAACTTAGTTGATCCCAACGGCTAGTTTTCAAGGCTTATGTTTCCTGTGGTGTTCCTACGTTGCATTCAAAGTGAGATTTTGTTTGCAGTTCCTATGCCCATAGGATCCAGGCGGGCAGGGAATTCTAAAAGTTTTCGATTCCTGCTAACTAATCCTACATAGGGCTTTTTTGATTTATAGGATAGGAAAATCATAGGGATAGGAGAAATATAGGATTGGTATGGCATGCCTAGTTGAATCCTGTAGGAAGATGAGCTCTCTTTGATTGTGCCAAAGGATTTTTTTCATGAGGTATGACCTTATTTCCTATAGGATTTGCACTGCAAGATTCGCATAGGATTATTTCCTATAGGATATGTTCCTATGAATCAAACAACTAGTGTAGGAAAAAATCCTATAGGATCTAAATCCTATACAATTCCTACACTATTTCTATGAATCAAAGGAGCCCTATCCTTTATAATTCCTATTCCTTTGAGTTTCCCACCGTATGAATCAAAGGAGGCCTTAAGTAGCACACAATCCTGAAGTTCTTGTGTTTTTACATGCGACATGCAAACACCTTTCCAATAAATCTTTGTGCTTTTATTTGTCCGATCCCCATCCTAAAATATATGTCATAGTTTGATTGTATGTTGCACAACATAGGCACCATTAGATTTGAGTTCAAAATTATTTTCATATAATTATAATATTGTAGCCATTGGCTAAATAATATATGAAGAGAACTACAATCAAAATATGAACTTGAACCGTCAAACTAGGGAAAACATGGGTATAGGTGCACCTGATTTAATATTTTTTGTAAAATGCTGTATAAATATTTTAGAAAAATTACAAATTATCCATGCCCTTATATGTCACCTTGATAATTACTCGTGCAGATTTTTAAGGGCAAATATAACCGTTTTTATATGATCTACATAAAAAAAAAGATAACTGAATTTTGTTATACTGTGAATAGTATATGTTCACGCCATATATTGCAAACTGTACAATTTATCATTTTTGTCTATGTTACATATTTTATATATTTTTTTTGGTTCAGACTTGACATGCATATTGTTAGAGTATGTAATATAGTGCGTATACGATACAAAGTAAGTACTCTGATTGTATACGTACACATCCTCGATTTTCATATTGCTAGTTCGATGGCCTCTTCGTCATCAACAACGTTAGCGACATCCCCGGCCGCGGCTCTCGTAGTGCCGCCTACACAGCTTCTGACGCTTGAGAATGCCCTAGTTTGGAAAGTTCTTATCATCCCAGCCATGCGCGGCTCCCGCGTCCTGGATCTAGTTAAAGGGTTGGGGGATGCACCGGCGGAAATTCTGGAAGCTAAGGACGCCAACAACAAGAAAATCAAGGTTGAAAATCCGGCATATGCTCCCTCGATTGCTTGCGATCAACGGGTACTATGGTTCATCTTGAACTCGTTGTCCCATGTCATCGGCCTTGAGACTTCTGTTGTAGTATGGGCTGCAATCAATGGTCTTGTTTCATCTCAATCATGACCAGGAGGCATCAACCCAGGTCAGCTCTCAATGATACAAAAATGGTGACTTATATGTTGCAATCTATTTTGCCAAGAAAAGATGATGAATCTCGCTGATGTCTACGCACGCTTTTATTCTTGTAGACAATGTTAGACCTCCAAGTGCAGAGGTTTGTAGAACAGCAGCAAATTTTCCTTAAGTGGATCACCCAAGATTTATGGAACTCAGGGAGGTAGAGGTCAAAGCTATCCCTGTCAATTAACCCTGCAATTACAATACAAGAAGTCTCTTATGTCCCCAACACACCCAATACACTTGTCAGATGTATAAGTGCACTAGTTCGGCGAAAAGATAGTAAACTGCAAGTGATATGGATGAATATGAGTGATAATAATAACCTGAAATAAATATGGCAGCAAGTAAACATGCAGTAAAACAGTAAATAAACGGTGATTCGATGTTTGGAAATAAGACCTAGGGATCATACTTTCACTAGTGGTCACTCTAAACAATGATATCATAAACAAATATAAATATAAGCACTTCACTATGTTACTCTGAAAGACTCTCTGGCTGGATAACGAATACTAATCCACTGCGTAGGTCTGCAAAAGCAAACCTTAAAGATGTATTCCCAAGTACTAATCATAATTCAGTGAACAAGTATTCTGTGAAATATAGCCTAAGAGACCCACACGATGCACACACTCCACCTTTACACACGTGGGACAAAGAGTCTCCGAAGATCACATAAGTAAAATTCACTTGAATAGTATAACAACATTTAGATAACAAAGCTCATCATATGGATCTCAATCATGTAAGGTAGCTCATGAGATCGTTGTATTGAAGTAGATGAGAGAGAGAGAGATAAACAACATAGCTACCGTTAGAGCCCTGAGCCCCGGGGGAGAACTACTCACTCCTCATCGTAGGAGTCAACAACAGCGATGGAGATGTCGGTGGAGTCGATGGAGATGGCTCTGATACGTCTCAAACGTATCCATAATTTCTTATGTTCGATGCTACTTTTATGATGAAACTCACATGTTTTATACACATTATATGTCATTATTATGCATTTTCCGACACTAACCTATTGACGAGATGCCGAAGAGCCGCTTGCTCGTTTTCTGCTGTTTTTGGTTTCAGAAATCCTACAAAGGAAATATTCTCGGAATTGGACGAAATCAACGCCCAGGGTCTTATTTTTCCACGAAGCTTCCAGAAGACCGAAGGGATCACGAAGTGGGGCGACGAGGCGCCGCCACACTAGGGCCGCGCGGCCAGGGCTGGGCCCGCGCTGCCCTAGCGTGTGGGGCCCCTGTCAGCCCTCCGACTCCGTCCTTCCGCCTACTTAAAGCCTTCGTCGCGAAACTCCCAGTACCGAGAGCCACGATACGGAAAACCTTCCAGAGATTCCGCCGCCAATCCCATCTCGGGGGATTCAGGAGATCGCCTCCGGCACCCTGCCGGAGAGGGGAATCATCTCCCGGAGGGGCTCTTCATCGCCATGATCGCCTCCGGATCGATGTGTGAGTAGTTCACCCCTGGACTATGGGTCCATAGCAGTAGCTAGATGGTTGTCTTCTCCTCATTGTGCTATCATGTTAGATCTTGTGAGCTGCCTATCATGATCAAGATCATCTATTTGTAATGCTACATGTTGTGTTTGTTGGGATCCGATGAATATTGAATATTATGTCAAGTTGATTATCAATCTATCATATATATTGTTTATGTTCTTGCATGCTCTCCGTTGCTAGTAGAGGCTCTGGCCAAGTTGATACTTGTAACTCCAAGAGGGAGTATTTATGCTCGATAGTGGGTTCATGCCTCCATTGAATGCGGGACGATGACGATGAAAGTTCTAAGGTTGTGGATGTGTTGTTGCCACTAGGGATAAAACATCGATGCTTTGTCTAAGAATATTTGTGTTGATTACATTACGCACCATACTTAATGCAATTGTCTGTTGTTTGCAACTTAATACCGGAAGGGGTTCGGATGATAACCTGAAAGTGGAATTTTTAGGCATAGATGCATGCTGGATAGCGGTCTATGTACTTTGTCGTAATGCCCTGATTAAATCTCATAGTACTCATCATGATATATGTATGTGCATTGTTATGCCTTCTTTATTTGTAAATTTCCCAACTGTAATTTGTTCACCCAACATGCTATTTATCTTATGGGAGAGACACCACTAGTGAACTGTGGACCCCGGTCCATTCTTTACATCTGAAATACAATCTACTGCAATACTTGTTCTTTACTATTCTTCGCAAACAAACATCATCTTCCACACTATACGGTTAATCCTTTGTTTACAGCAAGCCGGTGAGATTCACAACCTCACTGTTACGTTGGGGCAAAGTACTTTGATTGTGTTGTGCAGGTTCCACGTTGGCGCCGGAATCCCTGGTGTTGCGCCGCACTACACTCCGTCACCAACGACCTTCACGTGATCCTTAACTCCTATTGGTTCGATAAACCTTGGTTTCTTACTGAGGGAAACTTGCTGCTACACGCATCACACCTTCCACTTGGGGTTCCCAACGGGCGTGTGCTTTACGTGTATCAAGCTAAATTTCTGGCGCCGTTGCCGGGGAGATCAAGACACTCTTTACTTTGTTTTTGTCTTGCTTTACTTTACTTTATTTACTGCTTTGTTTGCTCTTATATCAAAAACACACAAAAAAAATAGTTGCTACCTTTACTTTATTTACTATCTTGTTTGCGTTCTCTATATTAAAAACACAAAAAATTAGTTACTTGCATTTACTTTATTTAGTTTGCTTTATTTACTACTGTTAAAATGAATAATCCTGAAAACACTAAGTTGTGTGACTTCACTAGCACAAATAATAATGATTTCCTATGCACACCTATTGCTCCACCTGCTACTGCAGCAGGATTCTTTGAAATTAAACCTGCTTTACTAAATCTTGTTATGAGAGAGCAATTTTCCGGTGTTAGTTCCGATGATGTCGCTGCCCATCTTAATAATTTTGTTGAACTTTGTGAAATGCAAAAGTATAAGGATGTAGATGGTGATATTATAAAATTAAAATTGTTTCCTTTCTCTTTAAGAGGAAGAGCTAAAGATTGGTTGCTATCTTTGCCTAAGAATAGTATTGATTCATGGACTAAATGTAAAGATTCTTTCATTGGTAGATATTATCCTCCTCGCTAAAATTATATCTTTGAGAAGTAGCATAATGAATTTTAAGCAATTGGATAATGAACATGTTTCTCAAGCATGGGAAAGAATGAAATCTTTGGTAAAGAATTGCCCAACCCATGGACTAACTACTTGGATGATCATCCAAACCTTCTATGCAGGATTGAATTTTTCTTCGCGGAACCTATTGGATTCAGCTGCTGGAGGAACCTTTATGTCCATCACTTTGGGGGCGGCAACAAAGCTTCTTGATGATATGATGATAAATTACTCTGAATGGCACACTGAAAGGGCTCCACAAAGTAAGAAGGTAATTCTGTTGAAGAAACCTCTTCCTTGAATGATAAGATTGATGCTATTATGTCTATGCTTGTGAATGGTAGATCTAATGTTGATCCTAATAATGTTCATTTAGCTTCATTGGTTGCTGATACGTCCAAAACGTATCTACTTTCCCGAACACTTTTGCTATTGTTTTGCCTCTAATTTGTGTATTTTGGATGCAACTAACAC
This sequence comes from Lolium rigidum, assembly GCF_022539505.1. Taxonomy (NCBI): domain Eukaryota; kingdom Viridiplantae; phylum Streptophyta; class Magnoliopsida; order Poales; family Poaceae; genus Lolium; species Lolium rigidum. The sequence goes on along the minus strand of NC_061510.1, from coordinate 134,963,728 downwards.
GGACTAACGCTGTTTTCAGCAGAACTGCTCTGGTGTCTCGTTTTTGTGCAGAAATCCAACTTTCAGGAAAATCCTCGGAATTTATGCGAAAGGTCTTATTTTCCCGGAAGATTGACGGAGCCAGAAGGGCAAGCCAGGTGGAGGCCCGAGGGCCCCACACACTAGGCCGGCGCGGCCCAGGAGGGGGGCGCGCCGCCCTACTGTGTGGCCCCCTCGGCTGGCCTCCGACGCCCCTCTTTGGACTACTTAACGCCTTCGACCTAAAAACGCATGGGGGGTTAGAAGAAATCGCCAGAAGACATCCAGTACGCCGCCACCGTCGCGAAACTCCATCTCGGGACCAGAAACTCCGTTCTGGCACTCCGCCGGGACGGGGAATTGGAGGAGATCATCGCCATCATCACCACCGACGCCTCTCCATCGACCAGCCATGTTTCCCCCATCCATGTGTGAGTAATTCCCCCACTGTAGGATGAAGGGGATGGTAGGGATTGGATGAGATTGGTCATGTAATAGCATAAGATTGTTAGGGCATAGTGCCTAGTGTCCGTAATTGGTACTTTTATGATATTGTTGCAACTTGTTATGCTTAATGCTTGTCACTAGGGCCCGAGTGCCATGATCTCAGATCTGAACATGTTATCAATTCATTATGATATTCATTGCTTTATGATCTTACCTGCAAGTTGTATACACATATTGTTGTCCGGAACCCGAGGCCCCAAAGTGACAGAAATTGGGACAACCGAAGGGGATGGCGGTGATATGAGGATCACATGTGTTCACGGAGTGTTAATGCTTTGCTCCGGTGCTCTATTAAAAGGAGTGCCTTAATTTCCAGTAGATTCCCTAGAGGCCCGGCTGCCACCGGCTGGTAGGACAAAACATGTTGTGCAAGTTTCTCATTGCGAGCACGTACGACTAAATATGGAACACATGCCTATTGATTGATTAGTACTTGGACACCATTTTATTATTATCTGCAAATGCCCTGCTTTGATTGTTACATGAGTTTCTCTCATCCATGCAACGCCCGCTCATCCATCCCTGTGCCTACAGTATTTTAATCATGCTGTTTACTTTAATCACTACTGCTGTCTTCGTTACTCTGCTGCTGTTATTTTACTACTGCTACTGCTATAAAACTGTTACTACTGATAAACTCTTGCGAGCAAGTCTGTTTCCAGGTGCAGCTGAATTGACAACTTCGCTGTTAAGGCTTACAAGTATTCTTTGTCTCCCCTTGTGTCGAATCAATAAATTGGGTTTTACTTCCCTCGAAGACTGTTGCGATCTTCTATACTTGTGGGTCATCAAGACTATTTTCTGGCGCCGTTGCCGGGGAGCATAGCTTTATTTGCAAGTTCACTTGGATTGATATTGTTCACTGCAAATTCTCCATCATGGGTAAACTTCGCGATACTAAAGTCGCCATATTACCATCCACTACAAGAAAAGGTACAACTCTGAGTACCTCTGCTGCTCTTGATTCACCATCTGTGATAGATAAACCTGTTTCACCGCCACATGCTTCACATGCTCGGTACTTCGCTAGATCTGAAAATTCCTCTCATAATTTTGATGATGCTTCTGCTGTGCTTGATAATGATGGTTCATTAGGATCTTTTCTAGATGCTACAATTGCTAGGTCTAGACAAATTGAAAATACCGAAACTCCTAATGAAGATGCTCGCTAAACTCGTTAATTCACCTGAGTCTGTTGAATACTCTAGTGATGATCTTGATGAAGATTATGTAGAACTTGATGATGATTTTATTGATAAATGCAATGCTACTACTGATGCAAGAAAAATTTAAAAGTTGCTTGCACACCATACTGTTAGATATAAACTGTCTCCTGATCCTAAATTTGCCACGTCTCCTATTAACATTAAGGATAAGGATTATGATTTTTCTCTTGATTTGTCTCATATATCTATTGTAGAGAAAACACCTTTTTGTGGTACTGAAAAAGAAAGTGCTGTAGAACACATGATTGAGCTATCTACTCTGAGTAGCTTGTTTTCTGATGATGTTAAGAAGCATACTTATTTCGTTGCTAAAATTTTCCCTTTCTCATTAAAGGATGATGCTAAAACTTGGTATAATAGTTTGCCACCTGATTCTATTAATAGTCCAAAAGAATTGCTTGATGTTTTCTTCCGGAAATACTTTCCTGCTAGTGCTCAACATATTGCTTTGCGAGAGAATTTATAATTTTGATCGGGAAGATGGAGAGAAATTGCCTGAGGCTTGGGCTAGATTTTGCTCTCTTATTAGAGCTCGGCCTAAACATGATTTGGAAAAGCATGATTTACTTGATATATTTTATAGTGGACTAACCATTGAGTCTAGGGCATACCTGGATAGTTGTGCTGGTTGTGTTTTCAGGAAAAGAACTCCAGACGACGCTGAAGAATTATTGGCTAGAATAGGCCGGAATCATGATGATTGGTCTACACCTGAACCAACCCCGACACCAATATTGAAGAAGAGAGGTATGATTCAATTAAATGATGAAGATATGAGGGAAGCCAAGAAATCTCTTAAAGAGAAGGGTATTAAATCCGAAGATGTGAAGAATTTACCTCCCATAGAAGATTTATGCAAGATCACTCCCCCTTCATCCATGATTGAGGTACACTCTCTCGAACGCTTTACTAGGGAAGATATTCCGTATTCAAAACCTCCTGCTCAATGCTTAGATGAGTTTGATATTACATTGTTAAGCAAAATAATTTCAATATGAGAATAGAGAATCATTTAATGGAAAATTCTCAAGCTATTAGTGAATTGCATGGTATTGTGGAGAGAACCTCCAATGATGTTAAGATACTTGTTAAACATTTTCATATGGTTCAAACTCAAATTGATCAACTTACTAAAGTGCAAAATGACTTGTTAAAAAATAATTCTAAAGAAAAACATGCTTATGAAGTAACAACTAGAGGCGGTGTTTCTACCCAGGATCCTCTATATCCTGAGGGGCATCCCAAAAGAGTTGAACAAGATTCTCAACGAACCGAAACTAGTGCTCCATCTAAGAAAAAGAAAAAGAAAAAGAAACATAAAACTGTTGTAGAATCCTCCGAGCTCGTTAATGATCCTAATAGTATTTCTATTTCGATGCTGAAACTGAAAGTGGTAATGAACATGATAAAGATAATGATAAGAATGATGCTTCTGATAAAGAAGAAGTTGAAGAAGAACCTGAAAAGCATGCCAAAAATAAAAAGTATACTAAAGAAGATTTTATTGCTAAGAAACATGGTAATGAAAGAGAACCTTGGGTTCAAAAGCAAATGCCTTTTCCTGCTAAGAAACTTAAATCAAAGGAAGAAGAACACTATAATAAATTTTGCGATTGGATGAAACCTTTATTCCTGCAAATACCTTTGACTGATGCTATTAAATTGCCTCCTTATTCAAAGTATATGAAATATATTGTCTCTAACAAAAGGAAAATTCCTAATGAGGAGATTTCCACTATGCTTGCTAATTACTCTTTCAATGGTAAGGTTCCAAAGAAGCTTGGCGACCAGGTATACCGACTATTCCCTGTTCTATTAAGAATAATTATGTTAGAACTGCTCTATGTGATTTGGGAGCAGGTGTTAGTGTTATGCCTTTCTCTCTTTATAAGAGACTTTATTTAGATAAGTTGATACCGACTGATATATCTTTGCAAATGGCTGATAAATCTACTGCTATTCCTGTTGGTATATGTGAGGATGTTCCTGTTCAAGTTACTAATAATTGCTATATTAACTGATTTTGTTGTGTTGGAAATGCCTGAAGATGATAATATGTCTATTATTCTTGGTAGACCTTTTCTTAACACCGCAGGGGCTGTTATTGATTGCAATAAAGGAAAAGTTACTTTCAATGTCGATGACAAGGAGCATACCGTTTATTTTCCCAAGAGGATTGAGAAAGCATGTGGAGTTAATACTATTTCTAATTTGAGATCTATCAAAGTGGGAACCATTGATTGTCCTATATATGAGCCTAAAGAAGAATATCAAACTCTTGTGATTGGATCCATATCAATACAATTCAAGGTAACATGATTGATTTGAGGTTTATTTCTTCTTATGCTATGTAAAATTTATTTGGTGGCAAGACTTGATCAACCTTGTTAACAAATTCATTTTATATGCATAGAGGAACTAAACAACATCTCTTTCTTCCTCCACTTGTTCTATTTGCTGTAGCACTTTTGTTTTGCAAAGTTCTTTAGTTAATTAGAGATTTCAAAATCTTTTTCTGCCCAGTAATAATAAATTTGACACCCAGAAATGTGCATTTTTCAAAGTTTTCAAAAATTCACAAAAATTATACCATTGGTCCTATTTTTCGACGAGGCACCTGGGAACACCTGGGATGACCAGTGGGGCACCCCAGGTGGCACCCCACGAGGCCGGCGCGGCCAGCAAGGGGGCGCGCCACCCCGGCGTGTGGGCCCCTCCTTGCCCCACCACTTCATCTCTTCCTCCCACTCTTTTCTCTCTCCCGAAAAACTCGTACCGAGTTCCTCTCACTCGCGTTTCTCGCTCAAGAGCTCCAGATTTCTCGATCTCTTTGCTCAGCCCAGATTGCCTCGAAATTTGGCACATTTGCTCTCCGGTATGTGACTCCTCCGATTATCCAAGTAGAATTTTGTTTGGTTGAGTATATCTTGAATATTTTGCTGCTGTAGGTAACATGTTTAGTGAGCTTGCATGCTTGTTCTAAGTGGTAAAAACTAGTTTTGATGCATGATTAGTACTCTAGCAAGTTCCTATAGTAGTTTCCCTCAATTATATGTCACCAAATCAAATTTTATAATGATTGTTGAAAAATTTCAGAAAATGGAAGGGAGTAGGCACCAACTCAACCAACAAGAATTGGAGGTGCAACAGGTTATGAGAGTTCATCGTGAAGAAGGAGTATACCCCTCTTACTACCCGTGCGTTGATTTTATGAGAAGTGCAGGAATCTTGCGAGATGTTCAGAATCTAATTTCTCGTGCAGGGTTGGATGATTTTGTTGTTGGTGAACCATGCCAATATGCAAAATTGACTATGTCTGTAGTGCAGGATTTTGAATTCAATTGGTCGCAATCTAACCCCATGGTTCGGTACAAAATTTGTAATAAAACTATCAACTTGCCATTCAATGATTTTTGTGCAGCAATTAAAGTGCCGCAATGGGGATCATGCGAGAAGATAAGGGGATCGCCGCAAGAGCTCTTGAACCTCTTCAAGATGATTTGTCATGGAAGAAGCTTCTCAGAGGATGGTGGTAAAATCAGTAGCATTCAACTCCCAGCTATTCGCTACTTTGCCTATTTCATTACTAAATGCGTTCTTGCTAGAAAGAATGCAAGTAAATTATCTATCCAGGATTTAGCTTTTCTAGCTGCTGCATTGCAAGGTAATAAGACCTATAATTTGGGTGCTTTGATAGCCTATAGACTTGCTACTAACCGTGAGAAGGGCGGAATTTGTGGAGGTCTCATCGCCTCCCGTTTATTAGCTATGCATGGTGTAGAACCTCACCATCTTGATATTCAGCTTCCCATAGAGAAACTTGACATAGTCTCCATGATTAAGCATGAATTTGTTTCTGACTTGTCTAATTTGAGTAACCTGTCTTACAAGATAACATTTTACAAGAAAACTTGGAGAACAACTAAGAAAACTGAAAAACTAGTAGGATTGCCTGCACCTGTTCTATTTAACCTTGATTCCAGGGAGGATTGGTCAGTCACGGAAGGTGCACTGAATGCATACATAGAGGGAGGAGGCCATCGTGCAAGAGACAATACGGAGGAGGCCGAGGAACACCTCGATTCGTCATCCGATGCAGCAAGTTCTTCGCATCAACAAGTTGGGCATGAGGAGCCTTCACGCTTTTCTTCTGCATCGGGACCTTATTATGACTACACCATGTATGATCCACCGGCGTGGAACCCAGACCCTCGCTGGGGTTGATCTCCACTTAGGACAAAAGCCTAAGCTTGGGGGGAGGTATACCGGCATCACTCATTCTTTGCATATTATGGTTTCTGGATACTTGTACATACTTGTTTAGTTTCTTAGAGTGGTTTTCTAATAAGAGGAAGATGATATTTGGGGAAGTGCTGATTGAAAACAGATTCTGGGCTGTTACTAAAAAATTCGTGAGCACAGCCAGAACGTTATTTTGAGCTGCCAATTTTTTTGCATGTTCCCCAGGTTGTTATCTAACTTTCATTAGTTGAACACTTTTCGAGATCAGCAGCGGAAGAATTTCTTAAAAATCGATTACTGTACTGCTGTCAAGTTTTGGCAGATTTCTGCCATCTTGCTTTTCTGTGTTTCTTTTAGTTTTCATCTTCTTGTTTTTGCTTTGTTTCTTTCCTAAAACACAAAAATACCAAAAATATTTCTGTTCTTTCTCTTCACCATTTGCTTATTTTGGTTTCTTGCTTTTATTTTGCTTTATTTGCTATCGTTGGTTTGCTATAAGAAAATCCAAAAAGATTTTGCTTTGTTTGCTTGTTTCCTTTTGTTCTTGTTTCCAATTCGAAAACACCAAAAATATTTGCTGTTATTCTTTGGTTTTGTAAAGTTCATTATGAGTTCAATGGTCTTCGGTGGCTGGAGCGTGGTTTTCATTCCATATTATTCAACCTACACAAGTGAAAAGACAATAATGACGATCTACGACAATCCGATTGTGGTGAGAGGCTGGTATGAACTCTATTTGTTTTCATTTTTGTACATATACGCATCCATGTGAGCATGCTTAGTTGGTTCATATGAGGTATATGTCATTTAAGAAAGTCTAGTAGTTCATGATCTCTCATGATTAGCTCCAATTTATTAATGTGAGTAGCATGTCATAAATATTTGCTTGCATTGTTTTATTCATAGATAGATATGACATTGTGGTATCCTCCTCTGAATAATTCACTTGAATCAACTTGGCACATGCTCACGCATGCATATGACTGAATAAATGTCTATTAAGCCTCGATGATTTACTTTACCTCAGAGTTCTTGTATCACTTTTATGCCTCCGTTAATTTATTTTGTCGCAAGCATGATTATGACAGTTACTGCTCCCTTGATTGTCGCTTCCCAGTCTATTGCTAGCCTTCACTTGTACTGAGCGGGAACGCTGCTCGTGCTTCCAAACCCCTGAAAACCAAGTTATTCCAAAGTGTCCACCATAAATACCTATGCATGGCATTTCAAACCATTCCAAGTAAATTCTCATGTGCTACCTTTAAACCTTCAAAATGCTTCTCAATTTGTGTCAATATTTTATAGCTCATGAGGAAATATGTGGTGTTTATCTTTCAATCTTGTCATTTACTCATGACAGACTTTCATAATGGACTAGTGGCACATCCGCTTATCCAATAATTTTGCAAAAAGAGCTGGCAACGGGGTTCCCAACCCCAATTAATCAACTTTCATTAATAATTCTCTTCACATGTTTTGCCCTGATTTATCAGTAAGCAACTTAAATTGCAAATAGACACTCCTCCATGGTATGTGATTGATGGAAGGCACCCGATGATTCGGTTAGCCATGGCTTGTGTAAGCAAAGGTTGGGGGGGTGTCATCCATAATAAAACTAAAGTACGTGTGTAAACAAAAGAGAAGAGGGATGATTTACCTTGCTGGTAGAAATAACGTCCTTCATGGGAGCCGCTCTTGAAAGTCTGGTTGACGAGGTAGTTAGAGTACCCACTATCATTCGTTGACAACAACAAACACCTCTCAAAATAATTTTACTCTTGTTTTACAAATGAAAAGCTCTAGCACATGTTAATCCCTCGCTTCCCTCTGCGAAGGGTCAATCTTTTACTTTTACATTGAGTCTCCATCCTTTCTTTGAGCACTTTCTTGAGAGCACAACTGTCATTCTTAGTATAATATGCTTGTCCCAAAATGTGATTAACTGTGGTATAACTTTGATGCTTTTATCTTTGATAATCTCTACTTCCAGTCTTTCTATGAACTTCAAAGGTGCCCGAGCATTTATGTTTTGCTGTACAAACACGGGCAAGCGAGATACCACTTTATCATATCATTCTATGAACATTACAATCCTGTTGATAGACATGATTCATGATGCTCATTATTAATTTGTTGGTACCTTTTCCATGATTGACATAGCTATTAGATGATTTTATTTGCATGTACCCTATTATGAATTGCTTAAGTACTTGCCATATCATGAGAATATTTACATCATATGAACAAATGTGTTCGTGAAAGTTCTTTTATCGCACTCAGTTGTTAATCTGAATTGCTTGAGGACAAGCAATAAGCTAAGCTTGGGGGAGTTGATACGTCCAAAACGTATCTACTTTCCCGAACACTTTTGCTATTGTTTTGCCTCTAATTTGTGTATTTTGGATGCAACTAACACAGACTAACGCTGTTTTCAGTAGAACTGCTCTGGTGTCTCGTTTTTGTGCAGAAATCCAACTTTCAGCAAAATCCTCGAAATTTATGCGAAAGGTCTTATTTTTCCCGGAAGATTGACGGAGCCAGAAGGGCAAGCCAGGTGGAGGCCCGAGGGCCCCACAGACTAGGCCGGCGCGGCCCAGGAGGGGGGCGCGCCGCCCTACTGTGTGTCCCCCTCGGCTGGCCTCCGACGCCCCTCTTTGGACTACTTAACGCCTTCGACCTAAAAACGCACGGGGGGTTAGAAGAAATCGCCAGAAGACATCCAGTACGCCGCCACCGTCGCGAAACTCCATCTCGGGACCAGAAACTCCGTTCTGGCACTCCGCCGGGATGGGGAATTGGAGGAGATCATCGCCATCATCACCACCGACGCCTCTCCATCGACCAGCCATGTTTCCCCCATCCATGTGTGAGTAATTCCCCCGCTGTAGGCTGAAGGGGATGGTAGGGATTGGATGAGATTGGTCATGTAATAGCATAAGATTGTTAGGGCATAGTGCCTAGTGTCCGTAATTGGTACTTTTATGATATTGTTGCAACTTGTTATGCTTAATTCTTGTCACTAGGGCCCGAGTGCCATGATCTCAGAGCTGAACATGTTATAATTTCATTATGATATTCATTGCTTTATGATCTTACCTGCAAGTTGTATACACGTATTGTTGTCCGGAACCCGAGGCCCCAAAGTGACAGAAATTGGGACAACCGAAGGGTTGGCGGTGATATGAGGATCACATGTGTTCACGGAGTGTTAATGCTTTGCTCCGGTGCTCTATTAAAAGGAGTGCCTTAATTTCCAGTAGATTCCCTAGAGGCCCGGCTGCCACCGGCTGGTAGGACAAAAGATGTTGTGCAAGTTTCTCATTGCGAGCACGTACGACTAAATATGGAACACATGCCTATTGATCGATTAGTACTTGGACACCGTTTTATTATTATCTGCAAATGCCCTGCTTTGATTGTTACATGAGTTTCTCTCATCCATGCAACGCCCGTTCATCCATCCCTGTGCCTACAGTATTTTAATCCTGCTGTTTACTTTAATCACTACTGCTGTCTTTGTTACTCTGCTGCTCGTTATTTTACTACTGCTACTGCTATAAAACTGTTACTACTGATAAACTCTTGCGAGCAAGTCTGTTTCCAGGTGCAGTTGAATTGACAACTCCGCTGTTAAGGCTTACAAGTATTCTTTGTCTCCCCTTGTGTCGAATCAATAAATTGGGTTTTACTTCCCTCGAAGACTGTTGCGATCCCCTATACTTGTGGGTCATCAGTTGCCCAAGAAGAACATGTTGATGTGAACTTCATTAAAAATAATAATTTCAACAACAATGCTTATAGGAATAATTCTGGTAACAACTATAGGCCATATCCTTCTGCTAATAGTAATGGTTATGGTAATTCTTATGGGAATTCTTACAACAATAATAGGAGTGTACCCCCTGGTCTTGAAGCCATGCTTAAAGAATTTATTAGTACACAAACCGCTTTTAACAAATCGTTGAAGAAAAGCTTGGTAAAATTGATATTCTTGCTTCTAAGGTTGATAGACTTGCCTCTGATGTTGATCTTTTAAAATTGAAAGTTATGCCTAATAAGGATAATGATAATAAGATTGTTACTACAACAAACGCCATCCAAGTTCGAATTAATGAGAATATTAGATTGATGGCTGAATTGCATGCTAGGTGGGAAAGAGAAGAAAACGAAAAACTTGCTAAAGAGAATAATGTAGCTAAAGTTTGGACTATTACCACCACTAGTAATGATAATGCTTCACATGTTGCTAAACCTCTTACTATCAATGGTACAATAATTGGTGTTGGCAATGTTTCTACTCCTAGTGCAAAGCGTGCAAAACTGCCTGAAACTATTTGTGATAAAACTGCTGAAATTTTTCAAAATATTGGGGACAATGATCCCATTGCTGTAGATAATAATGGTTTAGATTTTGATGATTGTCACATCTCTGAAGTTATAAATTTCTTACAAAAACTTGCTAAAAGTCCCAATGCTAGTGCTATGAACTTGGCCTTTACAAAACATATTACAAATGCTCTCATAAAAGCTAGAGAAGATAAACTAAAACTTGAAACTTCTATTCCTAGGAAGTTAGAAGATGGTTGGGAGCCCATCATTAAGATGAGGGTCAATGATTTTGATTGTAATGCTTTATGTGATCTTGGTGCAAGTATTTCTGTTATGCCTAAGAAAATCTATGATATGCTTGACTTGCCACCATTGAAAAATTGTTATTTGGATGTTAATCTTGCTGATAATGCTATAAAGAAACCTTTGGAGAGGATTGATAATGTTCGTATTATGGTTAACAATAACCTTGTCCCCGTTGCTTTTGTTGTCTTGGATATTGAATGCAATGCATCTTGTCCCATTATATTGGGAAGACCTTTTCTTCGAACTATTGGTGCTACTATTGATATGAAGGAAGGTAATATTAAATATCAATTTCCTCTCAAGAAAGGTATGGAACACTTCCCTAGAAAGAGAATGAAGTTACCTTATGATTCTATTATTAGAACAAATTATGATGTCGATGCTTCATCTCTTGATAATACTTGATTCACACTTTCGCGCCTAGCCGAAAGGCGTTAAAGAAAAGCGTTTATGGGAGACAACCCATTATTTTACTTCTGCACTTTTGTTTTATATTTGAGTCTTGGAAGTTGTTACTACTGTAGCAACCTCTCCATATCTTTATTTTATTGCATTGTTGTGCCAAGTAAAGTCTTCTATAGTAAAGTCAATACTAGATTTGGATTACTGCGCAGAAACAGATTTCTTACTGTCACGAATTTGAGTAGAGTTCTCTGTAGGTAACTCAGAAAAATCTGCTAATTTACGTGCGTGATCCTCAGATATGTACACAACTTTAATTCAATTTGAGCTTTTTCATCTGAGCAAGTTAAGTGCCCCAGAAAAATTCGTCTTTACGGACTGTTCTGTTTTGACAGATTCTGCCTTTTATTTCGCATTGCCTGTTTTGCTATGTTTGATGGAGTTCTTTGTTCCATTAACTTTCAGTAGCTTTGTGCAATGTCCAGAAGTGTTAAGAATGATTATGTCACCTCTGAATATATGAATTTTCAATTATGCACTAACCCTCTAATGAGTTTGTTTCGAGTTTGGTGTGGAGGAAGTTTTCAAGGGTCAAGAGAGGAGGATGATACAATATGATCAAGAAGAGTGAAAAGTCTAAGCTTGGGGATTCCCCCGTGGTTCATCCCTGCATATTTCAAGAAGACTCAAGCATCTAAGCTTGGGGATGCCCAAGGCATCCCCTTCTTCATCGACAACTTATCAGGTCACCTCTAGTGAAACTATATTTTTATTCAAGTCACATCTTATGTGCTTTACTTGGAGCGTCTGTTTGCTTTTATTTTTGTTTTTGTTTGAATAAAATCGGATCCTAGCATTCTTTGTGTGGGAGAGAGACACGCTCCGCTGTTGCATATGAACACATATGTTCTTAGCTTTATTCTTAATGTTCATTGCGAAGGTTGAACTACTTCGTTCATTGATATATGGTTGGAAACGGAAAATACTGCATGTGGCAATTGGTATAATGTCTTGAATAATTTGATAATTGGCAATTGTTGTGCTCATATAGATCATGTTTAAGCTCTTGCATCATGTACCTTCCACCTATTAATGAAGAACTACATAGAGCTTGTTAAAATTTGGTTTGCATGATTGGTCTCTAGAGTCTAGATATTTTCTGGTTAAGGTGTTTGAACAACAAGGAGACGATGTAAAGTCTTATAATGCTTACAATATGTTCATATGTGAGTCTTGCTGCACCATTTTATACTTGAGTTTGCTTCAAACAACCTTGCTAGCCTAGCCTTGTATTGAGAGGGAATTCTTCACGTGCATCCAAATCCTTGAGCCAAAAATTATGCCATTTGTGTCCACCATACCTACCTACTACATGATATTTCTCTGCCATTCCAAAGTAAATTACTTGAGTGCTACCTTTAAACTTCTATTCTTTGCCTTTACAATACATAGCTCATGGGAAAATAGCCTTAAAAACTATTGTGGTGAAGAATATGTACTTATTTATCTTATTTCTTAGTAAGTTGCTTGTTGAGCGGTAACCATGTTTCTGGGGACGCCATCAACTTTTACCTTTGTTGAATATCATGTGAGTTGCTATGCATGTTCGTCTTGTCTGAAGTAAGGGTGATTTTCATGATCAAATGGTTTGAGTATGCATATTGTTAGAGAAGAACATTGGGCCGCTATCTAAAGCCATGAATCATGGTGGAAGTTTCAGTTTGGACACAAATCCTCAATCTCTTATGAGAATTTTATCTGTTGTTAAATGCTTATGCATTAAAAGAGGAGTCCATTATCTCGTTGTCTATGTTGTCCCGGTATGGATGTCTAAGTTGAGAATAATCAAAAGCGAGAAATCCAATGCGAACTTTCTCCTTAGACCTCTGTACAGGCGGCATAGATGTACCCCTTTGTGACACTTGGTTGAAACATATGTTATGCAATGATAATCCGTGTAAATTCAAGCTAATTAGGACAAGGTGCGAGCACTATTGGTATACTATGCATGAGGCTTGCAACTTATAGGATGTCCTATACATAACACATATGCTTTATTACTACCGTTGACAAAAATGTTTCTATGTTTTCAAAATGAAAAGCTCTAGCACAAAAATAGTAATCCATGCTTCCCTCTGCGAAGGGCCATTCTTTTACTTTATGTTGAGTCAGTTTACCTACTTCTTTCTATCTTAGAAGCAAACACTTGTGTCAACTATGTGCATTGATTCTTACATGTTTACCTATTGCACTTGTTATATTACTTTGTGTTGACAATTATCCATGAGATATATATGTTGAAGTTGAAAGCAACCGCTGAAACTTATATCTTCCTTTGTGTTGTTTCAAAGCTTTCTACTAAGAATTTATTGCTTTATGAGTAACTCTTATGCAAGTCTTATTGATGCTTGTCTTGAAGTATTATTCATGAAAAGTCTTTGCTGTATGATTCAGTTGTTTACTCATTGTCTTCACCATTACTTCGAATCGCTGCATTCATCTCATGTGCTTTACAATAGTATTGATTGTAGGATAACGTTGCATAGAAAACAAAAAATTTCCTACCGCGAACACGCAATCCAAGCCAAGATGCAATCTAGAAGACGGTAGCAACGAGGGGGTATCGAGTCTCACCCTTGAAGAGATTCCAAAGCCTACAAGATGAGGCTCTTGTTGCTGCGGTAGACGTTCACTTGCCGCTTGCAAAAGCGCGTAGAAGATCTTGATCACGATCGCTTCCGGCGCCACGAACGGGCAGCACCTCCGTACTCGGTCACACGTTCGGTTGTTGATGAAGACGACGTCCACCTCCCCGTTCCAGCGGGCAGCGGAAGTAGTAGCTCCTCTTGAATCCGACAGCACGACGGCGTGGTGTCGGTGGTGGTGGAGAAATCCAGCGGAGCTTCGCTTAAGCGTGCGGGATGTGGTGGAGGAGAGAGACCGCTAGGGTTTGGGGAGAGAGAGAGGGGTTGGGCGCCGGCCCTCTAAGGGGTGCGGCCAAGGCTGAGGCTTGAAGTAGTCAGCCCCCTCTCCTATGCCCCTCATTATATAGGTGGAAGCCCCAAGAGTTCTAGTCCAAGTCTTCGAATAAGACCCCAACACTAAAACCTCCCATATGTGGGAAACCTACTCAAGGAGGGAGTCCTACCCAAGGTGGGACTCCCACCTTTCCTTGAGGTGGGTTGGCCGGCCACCCTAGAGGAGTCCACCTTGGACTCCTCCCCTTTAGGGTTGGCTGGCCATGCAAGGTGGAGTCCCTCCGGGACTCTACTTTCCATGGTGATTTCTTCCGGAATTTTCTAGAACCTTCTAGAACCTGCCATAAATGCACCGGATCATTTCCAAACTTGGAATATGACTTCCTATATATGAATCTTATTCTCCGGACCATTCCGGAACTCCTCGTGATGTCCGGGATCTCATCCGGGACTCCGAACAAATATTCGAACTCCATTCCATATTCAAGTTCTATCATTTCAACATCAAACCTTAAGTGTGTCACCCTACGGTTCGTGAACTATGCGGACATGGTTGAGTACTCACTCCGACCAATAACAAATAGCGGGATCTGGAGATCCATAATGGCTCCCACATATTCAACGATGACTTCAGTGATCGAATGAACCATTCACATACGATACCAATTCCCTTTGTCACGCGATATTTTACTTGTCCGAGGTTTGATCATCGGTATCACTCTATACCTTGTTCAACCTCGTCTCCTGACAAGTACTCTTTACTCGTACCATGGTATGTGGTCTCTTATGAACTTATTCATATGCTTGCAAGACATTAGACGACATTCCACCGAGAGGGCCCAGAGTATATCTATCCGTCATCGGGATGGACAAATCCCACTCGTTGATCCATATGCCTCAACTCATACTTTCCGGATACTTAATCCCACCTTTATAACCACCCATTTACGCAGTGGCGTTTGATGTAATCAAAGTACCTTTCCGGTATAAGTGATTTACATGATCTCATGGTCATAAGGACTAGGTAACTATGTATCGAAAGCTTATAGCAAATAACTCAATGACGTGATCTTATGCTATGCTTAATTGGGTGTGTCCATTACATCATTCATACAATGATATAACCTTGTTATTAATGACATCCAATGTTCATGATTATGAAACTAATCATCCATTAATCAACAAGCTAGTTTAAGAGGCATACTAGGGACTTCTTTGTTGTCTACATATCACACATGTACTAATGTTTCGGTTAATACAATTATAGCATGATATATAAACATTTATCATAAACACAAAGATATAAATAATAACCAATTTATTATTGCCTCTAGGGCATATCTCCTTCAGTCTCCCACTTGCACTAGAGTCAATAATTGTGGTGACCCGGCATACCACTGCGTGGTGTAGTATGCAAGTCTGATATAACACCAATGAAACACCGTTCCACTAGTATTATATCGCTCAGAGTGGTACAACAGAAACATATGCGGGTCCAAGGCATGTCTATAGAATTACAACACGGACTCTTTACAAAAGATCCACACAGCCTCCTACTTTACAATGAGGTAAAACTGTAAATAAACTCCAGAAGAACGACTCGTAGTCTAATCCTAACACGAACTCTATTTGTATAGTATTTAACTAGCTACTGAGGCTATGAATAGATTCTAGCTAAATAGGAGCTAGGTTTAGGAAGCTAGTTCCTTTCTATTGCTAATCTAGGTTTCTCCTTGTTGGATGTGGTATCTGACTCCTCTGGTAGGTCCTGTTTCTTGAAGTACTTGTTGAATCCTCGGCCTTCGAGTTGCACTTGTAGATCCTCCATCATGGCCTCCATATCTAAGCGGGGATTTAAGAGTGGGATGAGTACGAGCGTACTCAACAAGTTCATTATAGGAAAGAGGTGTTTAATGCACTAGCTACAGCATTAGACCAGAAAGTCTAATACCAATGCAGGTTTTCATAATCATTTCTTCAAGAGGTTGCTTTTATTCGGAAGAACTATGTCCGTCAGCCTTCACCGGTTTACTAGAACTTCATGGAGCTCCTTTCCGGCCGCGTTCGCAGTTCCATATCCCGAACAGGGAGTGACAGGTCACGGTTCTTTACACTCTGCAGAGGTGTGTTGCTTTACCCATAAGAGATCTTAACCTTGGTGCCAACCAAGCTGCAGGCTTGTCCACACTTCCTATGGTGTGAGGCCCGGTATAAGGTCTAGCCAATCATGTTCCTCCGCTACCTCGAACACCCACCCTTTTGTAAGATTGTCCTCCCCTATATCCATGATGAGACCGTTCCGGGCATTCGGATGCCTTCCCCTATCATCATGGATAGACCGTTCCGGACACCTTACAATCCCTCATAGACCGCAATACCGTGGGGACTTAGGACTCCCCAGCCTCACCATCTTGCTCCTTCGGGCGACAAGTGTACTACGGACTATGCCGTGGGGACTTAGGACTCCCCAGCCTCACCAGCTTGCCCCCTTGGATTACAAGTGTACTACGGTAAAGCGCATCCGTTGATGAACGAGAGGTGGAAACACTTTTGACTACTCCGTCCCACTCCGGATCTTATGGTTAACACGGGTATTACGGCACAAGAATCACTAGCGACATTTGTTGTTTAATCCTAGATGGATATAACCCGTGCAATGGAACCTCCACCATATCAACACAATCCATGGTTCCATTGCCCACCACATAGTCATATTCATAGTTATGAAAGTAGTGGTTTTGATTTTTATGCAATAGTGATAACCATAATACTTTGCAAGTAATTTGATAGAAATACTCAAATGACATGAGCAAGTGATGAACTTGCCTTTCTTGACTGCAAGATTATGCAGACAAGGTCTTCGATACGTGATACGTCTCCAACGTATCGATAATTTCTTGTGTTCCATGCCACATTATTGATGTTATCTACATGTTTTATGCACACTTTATGTCATATTCGTGCATTTTCTGGAACTAACCTATTAACAAGATGCCGAAGTGCCAGTTCCTGTTTTCTGCTGTTTTTGGTTTCAGAAATCCTAGTAACGAAATATTCTCGGAATCGGACGAAATCAACGCCCAGGTTCCTATTTTACCCGGAAGCATCCAGAACACCCGGGAAGGACCAGAGGGGGGCCACAGGGCCACCAAACCCTAGGCTGGCGCGGCCAGAGGGGGGGCCGCGCCGCCCTATGGTGTGGCCCCCTGTCAGCCCTCCTGCGCCGCCTCTTCGCCTATATAAAGCCCCTGGATCAGAAAACCCGATACCAATTGACGAAACCCACAGAAACCTGCCAGAGCCGCCGCCATCGCGAGGCCAAGATCCGGGGGACAGGATCTCTGTTCCGGCACCCTGCCGGAGCGGGGAAGTGCCCCGGAAGGCTTCTCCATCGACACCGCTGCCATCTCCACCGCCATCTTCATCACCGCTGCTGCTCCCATGAGGAGGGAGTAGTTCTCCATCGAGGCTCGGGGCTGTACCGGTAGCTATGTGGTTCATCTCTCTCCTATGTAGTTCAATACAATAATCTCATGAGCTGCCCTACATGATTGAGATTCATATGATGATGCTTGTAATCTAGATGTCATTATGCTAGTCAAGTGAGTTTTACTTATGTGATCTCCGGAGACTCCTAGTCCCACGTGTGTAAAGGTGACGAGTGTGTGCACCGTGTGGGTCTCTTAGGCCATATTTCACAGAATACTTACTCATTGAATGGTATAGTGAGGTGCTTATTTATATCTCTTTATGATTGCAGCATGTTGTATCACAATTTATCTATGTGCTACTCTAGTGATGTGTTATTAAAGTAGTTTATTCCTCCTGCACGTGTGTAAAGGTGACAGTGCGTGCACCGTGTTAGTACTTGGTTTAGCATTATTGTGGAGCTTGTTAACTCCGGCATTGAGGGTTCGTGTAATCCTACGCAATGTGTTCATCATCCAACAAAAGTGTAGAGTATGCATTTATCTGTTCTGTTATGTGATCAATGTTGAGAGTGTCCACTAGTGAAAGTGTAATCCCTAGGCCTTGTTCCTAAATACTGCGAGTTACTACTTGCTTGTTTACTTGTTTTATCTTGCGTTACTACTGCTGCAATACCACCACCATCAACTACACGCCAAGCACTTTTCTGGCACCGTTGCTACTGCTCATACTTATTCATACCACCTGTATTTCACTATCTCTTCGCCGAACTAGTGCACCTATTAGGTGTGTTGGGGACACAAGAGACTTCTTGCTTTGTGGTTGCGGGGTTGCATGAGAGGGATATCTTTGACCTCTTCCTCCCTGAGTTCGATAAACCTTGGGTATCCACTTAAGGGAAACTTGCTTGCTGTTCTACAAACCTCTGCTCTTGGAGGCCCAACACTTGTCTACGAGAAAGGAGGGGAACGTAGACATCAAGCACTTTTACGGCGCCGTTGCCGGGGAGGAAAGGTAAAAAGGCTCTCATACTACGGTCCCAGGTAAAGTATTTTTCCGGCGCCGTTGTGTGTGTGCTCAAAGCTATTTCCTTTAGATCCTGCAATTGCATCTTGTTGTTTCTTGTTTACACTAGTTTGGCATAATGTACAAGAGTGAGCTTCTTATTCTATTTCCTGATTGAAAACATGGATTGTTTGATGCGAAAATTAAAAAACCTATGAAATCTTCTTTGCATGCTTGGTAGTAATATTAGTATGAACGCTTTGAACACCATTGTTGACAATAATATAGAAAGTTTTAAGCTTGGGGAAGCTGGTTTGCATGATATTTTTAGTCCCCCAAGCATTGAGGAGAAAATTTTCTTTGATGATACTTTGCCTCCTATTTCGATGATGATAATGATAATGGTCTTTTGGTGCCACTTACTGCTGAGAGTAAATTTTGTTGTGATTATACTATGCCTCCTACACTTGATGAGAATAATAATGATAGCTACTTTGTTGAATTTGCTCCCACTACAACTAATAAAATTGATTATGCCTATGTGGAGAGTAATAATTTTATGCATGAGACTCATGATAAGAATGCTTTATGTGATAGTTATATTGTTGAGTTTGCTCATGTTGCTACTGAAAGTTATTATGAGAGGGGAAAATATGGTTGTAGAAATTTACATGTTACTAAAATGCCTCTCTATGTGCTGAAATTTTTGAAGCTACACTTGTTTTATCTTCCTATGCTTGTCACTTTGCTCTTCATGAACTTGTTTATTTACAAGATTCCCATGCATAGGAAGCATGTTAGACTTAAATGTGTTTTGTATTTGCCTCTTGATGCTCTCTTTTGCTTCAAATACTATTTCTTGCGAGTGCATCATTAAAACTGCTGAGCCCATCTTAATGGCTAAAAAGAAAGAACTTCTTGGGAGATAACCCATGTGTTATTTTGCTACAGTACTTTGTTTTATATTTGTGTCTTGGAAGTTGTTTACTACTGTAGCAACCTCTCCTTATCTTAGTTTTGTGTTTTGTTGTGCCAAGTAAAGTCGTTGATAGAAAAGTAAGTACTAGATTTGGATTACTGCGCAGTTCCAGATTTCTTTGCTGTCACGAATCTGAGCCCACTGCCCTGCAGGAAGCTCAGAAAATTATTCCAATTTACGTGCATGATCCTCAGATATGTACGCAACTTTCATTCAATTTGAGCATTTTCATTTGAGCAAGTCTGGTGCCATTTTAAAATTCGTCAATATGAACTGTTCTGTTTTGACAGATTCTGCCTTTTATTTCGCATTGCCTCTTTCGCTATGTTGGATGAATTTCTTTGATCCATTAATGTCCAGTAGCATTATGCAATGTCCAGAAGTGTTAAGAATGATTGTGTCACCTCTGAATATGTCAATTTATATTGTGCACTAACCCTCTAATGAGTTGTTTCGAGTTTGGTGTGGAGGAAGTTTTCAAGGGTCAAGAGAGGAGTATGATATACTATGATTAAGGAGAGTGAAAGCTCTAAGCTTGGGGATGCCCCGGTGGTTCATCCCTGCATATATCAAGAAGACTCAAGCGTCTAAGCTTGGGGATGCCCAAGGCATCCCCTTCTTCATCGACAACATTATCGAGGTTCCTCCCCTGAAACTATATTTTTATTCGGCCACATCTTATGTGCTTTTTCTTGGAGCGTACTGTTTGTTTGCTTTTGTTTTTGTTTGTGTTTGAATAAATTGGATTACATCATGCTTGTGTGGGAGAGAGACACGCTCCGCTGGTTCATATGAACACATGTGTTCTTAGCTCATAATATTCATGGCGAAGTTTCCTCTTCGTTAAATTGCTATATGGTTGGAATTGGAAAATGATACATGTAGTAATTGCTATAATGTCTTGGGTAATGTGATACTTGGCAATTGTTGTGCTCATGTTTAAGCTCTTGCATCATATACTTTGCACCTATTAGTGAAGAATACATAGAGCATGCTAAAATTTGGTTTGCATAATTGGTCTCTCTAAGGTCTAGATAATTTCTAGTAAGGTGTTTGAACAACGAGGAAGACAATGTATAGTTTTATAATGCTTGTAATATGTCTTTTATGTGAGTTTTGCTGTACTAGTTCATACTTTTGTTTGCTTCAAACAACCTTGCTAGCCTAAACCTTGTATCGAGAGGGAATACTTCTCATGCATCCAAATACTTGAGCCAACACTATGCCATTTGTGTCCACCATACCTACCTACTACATGGTATTCCTCACGCCATTCCAAAGTAAATTGCTTGAGTGCTACCTTTAAACAATTCAAAATTTATTACCTCTTATTTGTGTCAATGTTTTATAGCTCATGAGGAAGTATGTGGTGTTTATCTTTCAATCTTGTTGGGCAACTTTCACCAATGGACTAGT
>NC_061510.1:134777555-134942791 GCF_022539505.1 Lolium rigidum | reverse complement strand
ATGGACCCGTAGTCTAGAGATGAACTACTCACGCATCACTTCGGAGGCGGGCATGGTGATGTAGAGGCCTCCGGTGATGATCTCCCTCTCCGGCAGGGTGTCAGGAAGAGCTTCAGAACCCTCCCGAGCTAGGGTCGACGATGGCGTCCGCGACGGAACTTTTCGTGGATGGGTCGAAGATATAATTTACATGATACATATGCTTTATTACTACCGTTGACAAAATTGTTTCATGTTTTCAAAACCAAAGCTCTAGCACAAATATAGCAATCGATGCTTTCCTCTTCGAAGGGCCATTCTTCTACTTTTATGTTGAGTCAGTTCACCTATTTCTCTCCATCTCAAGAAGCAAACACTTGTGTGAACTGTGCATTGATTCTTACATACTTGCATATTGCATTTGTTATATTACTCTATGTTGACAATTATCCATGAGATATACATGTTACAAGTTGAAAGCAACCGCTGAAACTTAATCTTCCTTTATGTTGCTTCAATACCTTTACTATGAATTTATTGCTTTATGAGTTAACTCTTATGCAAGACTTATTGATGCTTGTCTTGAAAGTACTATTCATGAAAAGTCTTTGCTTTATGATTCAGTTGTTTACTCATGTCATTACCATTGTTTTGACCGCTGAATTCATTACATATGCTTACAATAGTATGATCAAGGTTATGATGGCATGTCACTCCAGAAATTATCTTTGTTATCATTTACCTGCTCGGGACGAGCAGAACTAAGCTTGGGGATGCTGATACGTCTCCGACGTATCGATAATTTCTTATGTTCCATGCCACATTATTGATGTTATCTACATGTTTTATGCATACTTTATGTCATATTTATGCGTTTTCTGGAACTAACCTATTAACGAGATGCCGAAGTGCCAGCTGTCGTTTTCTCGTTGTTTTTGGTTCCGTAAAGGCTGTTCGGGCAATATTCTCGGAATTCGACGAAACGAAGACCAAACATCATAATTCACCGAGACGGACTCAGGATACCGAAGGAGACCCGAGAGGAGGCCCGTGGGCCCCACACCATAGGGCCGCACGGGCAGGCCCCCGGCCGCGCCGGCCTATGGGGAGGGCGCCCCGGTGCCCCTCCCCGCGCCGCCTCTTCGCCTATAAGACCCCTTTCGACCTAAAAACGCGATACCAATTGACGAAACTCCGGAAAGACTCCAGGGGCGCCGCCACCATCGCGAAACTCCAATTCGGGGACAGAAGTCTCCGTTTCGGCACTCTGCCGGACGGGGAATTGCCCCCGGAGTCATCTCCACCGCCGTCTCCACCGCCATCTTCACCGCCATCGCCGTCTCCATGATGAGGAGGGAGTAATTCACCCCCGGGGCTGAGGGCTCCGCTCGTAGCTATGTGGTTCATCTCTCTCTTTATGTGATCAAGTTGAATATTATCTATGTGCTACTCTAGTGATGTTATTAAAGTAGTTTATTCCTCCCGCACGGTGTAATGGTGACAAGTGTGTGCATCGTGTAGTACTTGGCGTAGGCTATGATTGTGATCTCTTGTAGATTATGAAGTTAACTATTGCTATGATAGTATTGATGTGATCTATTCCTCCTTTCGTAGTGTGAAGGTGACAGTGTGCATGCTATGTTAGTACTTGGTTTGGTTATGTTGATCTCTCATGCACTCTAAGGTTATTTAAACATGAACATTGAATATTGTGGAGCTTGTTAACTCCAGCATTGAGGGTTCGTGTAATCCTACACGCTTAGTGGTGTTCATCATCCAACAAGAGGGTGTAGGGTCTAGCATCTATCTATTTATTCTGTTATGTGATCAATGTTGAGAGTGTCCACTAGTGAAAGTATGATCCCTAGGCCTTGTTCCTAAATACTGCTATCGCTGCTTGTTTACTGTTTTACTGCATCTTTACTTCCTGCAATATTAATACCATCAACCACACGCCAGCAAGCACTTTTCTCGCGCCGTTACTACTGCTCATATTCATTCATACCACTTGTATTTCACTATCTCTTCGCCGAACTAGTGCACCTATTAGGTGTGTTGGGGACACAAGAGACTTCTTGCTTTGTGGTTGCAGGGTTGCATGAGAGGGATATCTTTGACCTCTTCCTCCCCGAGTTCGATAAACCTTGGGTAATCCACTTAAGGGAAACTTGCTGCTGTTCTACAAACCTCTGCTCTTGGAGGCCCAACACTGTCTACAAGAATAGAAGCACCCGTAGACATCAAGCACTTTTCTGGCGCCGTTGCCGGGGAGGAAAGGTAAAAGGCTCTCATACTCCGGTCCCAGGTAAAGTACTTTTCTGGCGCCGTTGTGTGTGTGCTCGAAGCTATTTCCTTTAGATCCTGCAATTGCATCTTTTTGTTTCTTGTTTACACTAGTTTGGCATAATGGACAACAATGAGCTTCTTATTCTATTTCCTGATTTAAGACATGGATGGTTTGATGCGAAAATTAAAAAACCTATGGAACCTTATTTGCATGCCGGTAGTAATATTAGTATGAACGCTTTGAACACCATTGTTGATAATGATATAGAAAGTTCTAAGCTTGGGGAAGCTGGTTTTCATGATCTTTTTAGTCCCCCAAGCATTGAGGAGAAAATTTTCTTTGATGATACTTTGCCTCCCATATATGATGATTATAATGATAGTGGTCTTTTAGTACCGCCTGTTATGGAGGATAAATTTGATTATGATTACAATATGCCTCCTATATTTGATGATGAGAATAATAATGATATCTACTTTGTTGAATTTTCTCCCACTACAACTAATAAAATTGATTATGCCTATGTGGAGAGTAATAATTTTATGCATGAGACTCATGATAAGAATGCTTTATGTGATAGTTATATTGTTGAGTTTGCTCATGTTGCTACTGAAAGTTATTATGAGAGAGGAAAATATGGTTGTAGAAATTTTCATGTTACTAAAACACCTCTCTATGTGCTGAAATTTTTGAAGCTACACTTGTTCTATCTTCCTATGCTTGTTACTTTTTTCTTCATGAACTTGTTTATTTACAAAACTCCTATGCATTCGCCTTTGCAATATATAGCTCATGGGACAAAATAGCCTTAAAAACTATTGTGGTATTGAATATGTACTTATGCACTTTATCTCTTATTAAGTTGCTTGTTGTGCGATAACCATGTTCCCCGGGGACGCCATCAACTACTCTTTGTTGAATATCATGTGAGTTGCTATGCATGTCCGTCTTGTCCGAAGTAAGGAGATTTACCACTAATTAAATGGTTAGAGCATGCATATTGTTAGAGAAGAACATTGGGCCGCTAACTAAAGCCATGAATCATGGTGGAAGTTTCAGCTTTGGACATATATCCTCAATCTCATATGAGAACATTAATTGTTGCTACATGCTTATGCATTCAAGAGGAGTCCATTATCTGTTGTCTATGTTGTCCCGGTATGGATGTCTAAGTTGAGAATAATCAAAAGCGAGAAATCCAAATGCGAGCTTTCTCCTTAGACCTTTGTACAACCGGCATAGAGGTACCCCTTTGTGACACTTGGTTAAAACATGTGTATTGCGATGATAATCCTGGTGATCCAAGCTAATTAGGACAAGGTGTGGGCACTATTAGTATACTATGCATGAGGCTTGCAACTTGTAAGATATAATTTACATGATACATATGCTTTATTACTACCGTTGACAAAATTGTTTCATGTTTTCAAAACCAAAGCTCTAGCACAAATATAGCAATCGATGCTTTCCTCTTCGAAGGGCCATTCTTCTACTTTTATGTTGAGTCAGTTCACCTATTTCTCTCCATCTCAACACTACTAGGGAAAAGCCTATAGGTGGAGGCAAGTGGTGCCGGCGCACCACCTTGTGCATGCGCCGGTGGAAATCATTGCCGGCGCACCACATTTCAGCCGCGCCGGCGATGGAGGGGCATCGCCGACGCACCTAGGGAAAGGCTCGCCGGCGCTATTTCCCGGCATGGCCCCGGCCGATTCGGGCCAGGCCCAAGAATCATTGCCGGCGCATCGGCCCAGTGGTGCGCCGGTGGAAAATTTGATATTGCCGGCGCACCCTCGGGCCGGTGCGCCGGCAATGACTCTTGGGCTCCGGCCCGGTTGTGATATAGCCGAAAGGGGTATATGTTGCCGGCGCACCATGGTCCAGTGCGCCGGCAATAACCTGGCAGTTATTTCAGCCACCAACCAGCCCACTCACTCACACACTCACTACACTCCACTTCTCCACACAAACCCGAGCCTTCTCCCAACCCAGCTCATTTTTGCCCATTTCTATCCCCAATTTCACCAATTTGACCAAACAAAATCAAAATTTTTGAGCAAATCTTCCCTTCCTACATGCATCTCCCACATCCCCCTATGTAGATCTAGATCTACTATCCCGCATTGACCGCTCAATCTAGATCTAGATCTAGAAAGTCGGCTTCCATACGCCATTGTCGCGGCGCGTCGTCTCGATCTTATCGAGGAATATATCAAACAAATAGGTGATTAATGAACAAATTAAGGAATGAAATCGATGTATGTTGGACATTTGAAGAAAAGCTCTCGTGTGTGGCATATATATATGTTGTGCTTGTGCTTGTGTGTGTGTTGGCGTTGAAAATGAGTTGCCAACGTTGCGCCGAAATGTTGATTCTTCAAGTTTCCGTTTCGGCACATTTCGGCGCTCCTATGTCCTACCGTGTAGGAAGGTCATGCCGAAATTTTCCGTGAAAACTACCGACGGATGCATGGTTCTAATGAATTATGTAATCTTACCATGCAGGCGATAATGGTTATCGAGATGAGTGAAAGCATCGTGATGAGATATCTGAAACACGCGATCATCGACATGTATGAAAATAACCGCACGGAGGTATTGTGTCCGTGCCGGAGATGCAAACGAGGGAAATGGTTTGACCCGTATTCAGGCAAGTTGCAGGGCACCTGCTCACTAATGGTTTCATGCATGGACACACTCAATGGATGAGTGATGATGGCGCGGAGGTCAATGGGGCGACGGCGGCAGTTGGTAAAAATGGCCGGCAAGAAGGAGGGCATCATGATACGGATGACGATGAAGAGTTTGTCGCACATGACGATAACCTTGACGACGACAATAACCTTGACGACGACAATAACCTTGACGACGACGAAGAGGTGCCGCTAGCTTCAGTCGTACGGGACCCTCATCTTCAAGATCCGCTTCTCGAAAAGACGAAAGGCGCCAAGCGGAAATCAAAGCTTGAGCAACTCGAGATAGACTCGAATACTCCGTTGTACGACTCAGGTCGCGGGTTGGGGGAGTCTCGCTTGAGAGTAGCTCTCGATGTGCTGCAGATGAAGGCGAAACACGGATGGACGGACACAAGCGTCGACGACATCCTGGAATACGTGAAAGATCTCCTTCCTCGCCGGGAACACGTGTCCCGGTAGTCTAGCCGAGGCCAAGAGAATCACGTGCCCTCTCGACTTACCCCACGAAAAGTATCACGCCCGCATCAACGATCGTATCATGTATCGCAAGGAGCACATGGACAAGACCAAATGTCCTGTGTGTGAAGCTGAACGGTACAAGAAAGGGAAGAAGAAAGCTCCTCGGAAAGTTGTGTGGTACTTCCCGCTCGCCCCGGCTTCAACGGTTCTACGCGGACCGCAAGGAAGCAAAGCTCATGCGCCGGCACGCGAAAGAAAGGAGGCAGTGTTGAATGATAAAGAGCGGATTGAGCACCCAAGGCCGACGCACCCTTCGGATGCAAGCCGCTGGAAAGCATTAGACAATGAATTCGGAAGTTTTGGGGCAGATCCCGAAACATCAGGTTGGGTGCGAGCACGGACGGATTCAATCCGTTCGGAAACCGAGAGCAGCACACATAGCACATGGCCCGTGTTTGTATGGATCTACAACCTCCCGCCCTGGCTGTGCATGAAGAGGAAGTACATACGGATGAGTATGCTAATTCAAGGGCCGACACAGCGCAGAAACGATATCAACATGTATCTCGAACTATTAAAGGAGGAGCTTGAAACGTTGTGGGCGGAGGAAGGGGTAGATACATGGGACGCCGTCGCGGAAGAATATTTCCCTTTGAGAGCCGCGTTGATCACGACGGTGCAGGACTACCTCGGATACGGTTACATTTCGTGCCGGGTGTGCCATGGACACAAGGCATGTGTCAGTGCATGGAAGAGACGATGTTTTTGCAGCTTGGTAAGGATGGCTCTTCGAAAACAGCTTACATGGGGCATCGAAGGTGGCTGCGTAAAACCGACCCGTGGAGAAAGCGTGGAGATCCGTTCGATGGTACAAATGAACCCCGAGGACCTCCACGTAAGAAGAGCGGCGAAGAGATCGATACATTACGGAAAGGTTGGAAGGAGTGCCCTGCGCCGGGAAAGATTCGTCAAAAGCCTGGAGAGAAGAAGAAGAAAAAGGAAACGACGCCGCTCATTGGTGTATGGAAAAGGAGGTCCGTGTTTTGGGACTTGCCGTACTCGGAAAATTCTCGATACACCTCACCGCCTTGATGTCATGCATATTACAAAGAACGTGTGCGAGAGCTTGCTTGGCACTCTTCTCAACATGCCGGACCGGACCAAAGATGGGCCGAAAGCAAGACATGACCTGAAAGTTTTGGGCATCGTGGAAGAGCTTCGGATCCCGCCGGCCCAAGAGGGACAATCGGAGGAGGAGGCGGACGGCGGTCGAAGCGCAAAAGGATTAAGCAGCCGGACTATTACTGTCCCCCTCCTCGCTTCACTTTTAGTCCGGCCGAGGTCGATCAATTTTTCAATTGCCTTGTAGGAGTCGAGTGCCCTTCGGTTACTCCGGGTAATAAGCGGATACATGGACCCCAAGAAACGAAACTTCAGCGGCATGAAGTCTCATGACTGTCACGTGATGATGACGCAGATTCTTCCGGTTGCAATCCGAGGTATAATGGATGACCATGTCCGTGCAACGCTGATCGGGCTCTGTAACTTCTTCGACGTCATAACTCGGAAGTCGATAAGCGTGAAGAAACTCGCAAGGCTCCGAGGAAGAGATCGTGGTGATCCTATGTGAGATGGAGATGTACTTCCCGCCCGCATTCTTTGACGTGATGGTCCATCTCGTTGGTCCATATCATGGATGATATCGTCGATCTAGGGCCAGCATTCTTACACAACATGATGCCGTTTGAAAGAATGAATGGGGTCATTAAAGGATACGTTCGTAACAGGTCACATCCAGATGGAAGCATCGTATGTGGCTGGCTCACCGAAGAGTGCATCTCTTTCGCACGAATTATCTAGACATCGAGGACCCCGTTGGTTTGCCTCAAAACAAGTACCTCCGTAGGTTCGAGGGAGTAGGCCACAAAAATGGAAGGAAGGAACTCGCACGTGCACATGTCCGGTCGGAGTTCCGACTTTGACAGGGCCAACTTAGTAGCGCTACAACACATTGACTTGATCGATCCTTGGTTGAAAGAGCACAAAACCATGATAGAGAACAAGTGGCAAGCCGATGATGACGGAAGCAGAAATATACAGAGAGCACAACTCCTCTTTCGCGCGCTGGTTCAAAGACCACATTGTTGCTAATCCCCCACCAATGGATTCTGACAAGGATAAACTAGTATTGGCCTTGTCACATGGCCCCGCGCCCAACATCATGACTTACCAAGCGTACGATATCAACGGGTACACATTCTACACTGAAGAAAAAGACAAGAACAGTGTTTACCGAACTCGGGGGTAACGATGGATTCCTGGACGGGTGACGTAAAGACTAGATACTACGGAAGAATCGAGGAAATCTGGGAGCTTAGCTACGCTGGGGAGAAAGTGCCGATGTTCCGTATCAGATGGGCTAAGAGCGTCAGAAAAGAAGACCGGTATTTCACCACCATGTTTCTACCCGAAGCCAACAAATCAAAGTCCACGAACGCCACCGCGCAGTAATGAGCCATGGGTACCGGCGAACACGTGCACCAATGCTTCTTCATAACCGACCCATCCAGGCCTAGCCGTGTTATCGTGAGGAGAGGCAAGAGGACCATCGTCGGAATGGATGGAGTCGCCAACGAGGAAGACTTCGAAGGACAAGTCGGAGACCCAATGATGGAAGAATCCGAGGATGAAGACACAACATACACCACAAGAAGAAGCAGGACCACGCTACCGAGGTCAGGTCGACCCTTCAAAAGAAGAAGTCACGACACGGGGCTAAATTATTCAACGACGAGCAAGAAAAGCAAGAAGAAAGCGAAACACTCTTCTCAATCGATGATGTAAAAATTTATTTGCAAACTATAACTCATATTTTGTGTAATTCATAACTACTCATATGGTCATGGCCAATATTTAATGTATGACTAATTAATATTGTGTTGGTCAATATTTTGTGTATGTATATATAACTCATATTTTTTTGTAATGCCTAATTAACTCATATTGCTTTGTTATTATCTTGAAAAGAGAAGGAAAATAAAATAAAATAGAAAAAGGAAATGTTTTAGAAAAGGAAAAAAATAGTATAGGATTTGTGTTGGTCAATATTTTATGCATGCATGTATATATAACTCATATCTTCATGTTTTTACATAACTCATGCATATTGCTTTGTTATTATCTTAAAAAGATAAGAACATAAATATAATGCATAACTCATTTTTTGTATATGATTTGGGAGGAAAGAAAATAAACATAAAATAAAGTGAAAACAAATAAAGAAATGAAGAAAAAGTAAAAGTAAAATAGAAAAGGAAATGGCCAGCCAGGGGCTGGTGGGGGCTAAGTCCCACGTATAGCCGGACCCATGTTATTGCCGGCGCACCACCCGTTTGGTTCGCCGGGGTAGAGTTGTCCCCGGCGAACCAAACAGGTGGTGCGCCGGCAATAACATGGGTCCGGCTATACGTGGGACTTAGCCGCACCGCGCGACACTTCTCCCTCCCCATTCCCCAATCGAGACGAACCCTAGCTAACCGCGCTGTTCTTCTCTCGCTGCCGCCACCGTCGACCTCGAGCACCGCCGTCCTCACCCAGGCGTCGCCACACCGTCGCCTCGGAGAGGAGGATCGAGCAGGCGCCGGCCACCGTCGCGGCGGAGAGGAGGATCGAGCAGGCGCCGGCCACCGTCGCGGCGGAGGAGGAGGAGGGCGTCGCACACGCGCCGGCCATCGTGTCGCCACCGTCGGTAAGAATCCCCCCTCTCCCTTCCCCTCATCCTTTCCCG
The DNA here is from genome assembly GCF_022539505.1 of Lolium rigidum. Lineage (NCBI taxonomy): Eukaryota > Viridiplantae > Streptophyta > Magnoliopsida > Poales > Poaceae > Lolium > Lolium rigidum. The sequence goes on along the minus strand of NC_061510.1, from coordinate 134,933,583 downwards.
ACGCCGCCAGGACCTCCTCCACCTTCCCCTCCCCTCTTACTTCCTTCCGTCCCTCCCCCGATTTCCCCTCTTGCATCAGTAGCCGAATTCTTGCAGTAGTAATATGGAAATGGGGGGAATTGGATGCTCCTGTTACTGTCACATTCAAAAACCATGCCCTAATTTTAGTTCTTGCATGCAGTAGTCGAATTTTACTGACAACATGTACAAATTAACTCAATTTCACCGATTTACTTGATGAATTTTAGTTTTTTTTTACTTAAAGACAGGAGCATATTTATTTTGTCAGCCTTTGTCATGGTGAATTCCTGGTGTAAAGGCATTCCCTGTTCCTAGTGTAACCGCATTCCCAACTTCTGTAATTTAATTTTTGCATCTTGGAAGTATCAGTCAATTCTTGTATAGTATCCGTCTCATGGTTGAACTTGTTGCTTGGTGGGTGGTTCTGGAATTCTTTTTAGTAGCAGTGACATGGCATTGTGTCTCGTTACTATGCTTCCTTAATATCTCGTTATGTTTCCCGATCTAAGTTGGGGTAACTACCATCTATGTCATTTGCTTGAAAATGACACAATGCTAAGTTTAGACATGCCATGTATTGTTATTTGATTTGTCTCGTTAGAACTCGTCTCGACTTGCATTGCATTGGTTAGATAAGGTTTAGTTGGTGTTTTGTGATGGCCTCGTGTAGCTCATCTAATTGCGTTTGTCTATTATATTCAAGTCGTCTCCCACGAGGTAGTCCGATACCCGAGATTCCTTTGATAATATCATTATTCATATGTATGAAGTATCTCGTCTCCCATTTTCACATTGTCTTTAATGTGATAATATTATCCTGCAACACTTTGCCTTTACATGCGATGTACAGCTTGTTTGGTCTTTGCTTTTGCACATAATATGCTATGTCTTACCTCACTCGCTCCTAGCATGTAGGTTTATTGTTGCACATATAGATGCTTCGAGTTATCCATCTTGCCGGTGTTTGGTCTTTGCTTTTGCATATAATATACTATGTTTTGCTTCACCGCTCCTAGCATGTAGGTTTATTGTTGCATATATAGATGCTTCAGGTTATCCATCTTGTCGGTGTATGATTCCTCGTGACCGTATTATCCTCCTTTGTGATGCAAAAACCTAAAGTCGGATTATCTCGTTTAGAAGTCTCGTGAAATCTAATATAGTATTGCTAGTTGTTTGTTTGTGGTACCAACAGGTGCACTCAACCTTGAGATAGTACTTTGTTTATTGTTATTGGACTATGTGCTATACTGTTACTAATTGTAATTGTTTAAGTATGAACTTCTGCTACCTCACCATGTGGATGATGCAACATGCCTCAGTAGCCGATGCCATTGTTTATTCCTCGTATCATTCATATCTTATGTTGCACCGAGCACTAAGCAGAGTTTGATGTAGCACTCGCTTATTAGATATATAAAATTCACTATGTTCATTCTCTCGGTTTTAAATGGAGGTTGTCAAGTGTTATTTTTATGCCGATGTAAAATGCCACCGTAATGTATATGCTAAAAAGCTAGCTACCGTAATTTATGTGGTGATGGTTATGGTGATGGCATGGTTATGGAGATGGTTATGGTTATGGTTATGGCATTTATATGTTTGCATTTCTATATGTGGATTGAGTTGCTATTGAGTGCCGGAATGTCGATTCATTTCCGTTCCGGCAATTCTAGCACTCGGCATGACCAATTTTTAGCAAAGGTCATGCCGAATTTTTCCGTGAATTCTAACTCTTTTTCGTCTTCTATTAGTGCAAGCCACCATGTCGTCTCAAGAAGAGTTAGAGGAGCACTACAATAGGCACTTCTTTAGGACGGAGGAGGATGCCGAGGCCGCTGGTGTTGGCGGCGACGAGGACCATGAGATGGAGGATGCCGCTGGGGGTAGTGCCGACGAGCCGAGCGGCAACGAGGCAAGCGCCGCCGCCGGGGTAGTACCTACGAGCCTAGCGGCGATGAGGCAACCGGCGCCGCCGGGGGTGGCGGCGAGACAAGCGGCGACGATCCTAGCGCCGCCGCCGGGAGTAGTGGCACCGGGACAAGTGGAGCCAAGAGGCCGCGGAAGGCAAGGCGCCAAAACACGGTCGGCACCGGCAGAGACACGAGTCACGGAGGTGGACCCCGCCGGTGGTTTGCCGGTGTTGCCTAAGGATGTTGCCAAGGGGTACGGCAACCAACCGGCATGTATCCTCCGAGAGGTCGTCAATCTCAACGAGACGGACCTCCGAGCTGAGAGCAAAGCGCCTTTGCGAGCCCAGGCTCATTGCGAGGTTGCACGCACGATACAAGTTCCTAGGCGACTACGCCTCCAGTCATCAAACCAACAACATTGTGAACTCACAAGCCCTCCCGAAGTTCACCAAACACCTCAGCAGCTATAAGTACATGGTGCGGAGGCTGATTGCTCGAGGGCAAAGGTTTCGAAGAGGTCCACTCCGCCTTTCCGCATGTCACCCGGGCGGACTTTGATGCTTTTGTGGCCAATGAAGAGCTACAAGCAACCAAGAATCGCAAGTTGTGGGGGAAGGAAATGCGGGAGCTTAACATCGGCAACCACAACCTTGGGAGCCGTGGGTACGAGGGAAAGGAGCCCTATTGGGCGAAGGAGGACGAGGCGTATGTAAATGCCGGCATTGAGAACCCTCGGCTCAAGTACAAGGACCCGCTTGAAAGAAGATTCATCGGGTCCCGGTACCATAAGAAGAAACTAACCGGGGAACTTGTCACGGACCCGAAGGTCGTAACCGACATAATTTGGTTCACGAACGACCAGAAGGTCCTGGCGTTGGAGAAAAAACTGGTAAGCAATTTACCGGTTTTATTAGATCAAGTATCGTTCATATAATAGTAGCAACATTTCTAAATGGTTCGCGTTTCTTCCGCAGGAAGAAGAAAGACAAAGACTTTCTCAAGCCTCCCAAGGTGACGAAGGCTCCTCGTCCCAGAGCGTCGACGGGCAGGGTAGCTCGGGACAAGCCTCTCGTACGGGCGCTAAACATCGTTAATGAGCATTCACCGACGAGAAGGCCGCATAGAGGCCGTGTGGCTGGCGCCGGCACAGGCTACAAGCATGGTCACTATGGCTTGTCGTCTCGCGGCCGATAAAAATGCGCGTAATGAGAGGAAGCAGCGGGAGGCGGAGCAAATGAGGGAGTCAATCCTAGCCCAAGTCCAAGCTGGTTTGGTACCGCAACCGGTACCGCAACTCAAAGCTACACTCGTACCGAAGTCAAAGCTGAAGTCGCCGCCGGAGTCCAAGCAGATTTCAACGCTATGCAAGCGTGGTATGAGGGTGGCAAACAAGGCCCCCCCGAAAATGCAAGTGGTTAGCTTCAACGGCAGCAACTCGATGGTGCCGCCGTCCGCCGGCAATGACAATGTTATAATGGAGACTCCTCCGGCCGCCGGCAATGTCGCTGGTGCTAGGGATTCACCGTCCATGCCGGGTAGCAGCCCCTCCGTCACTTGCACGCCCGCCGCCGCATGTGCTGGCCCGTCGACATTAGCCGAGCTCAACGCCCTCACGGTAATTAACTAATGTGTACATCAAGTTAATATATTAGTTTCGTCATCCTTGCCCTCTCTCTAACGCCATACACATGTTCTCGCAGGCGCTCTCGACGCCATGCACCTTTTTGATGAGAGTAAACGACGAACTCAAAGACGTCGCGAGGGGTCCATCATTCGGCCCCTGGATAAGAAGTGGCACACACGAGATATGGCGGATGACGTTTACCGGGTTGAAGTGGATCGGGCGTTACCGGGCTATGAGGATTTGTTTCTCCTAATCAACCGCATGGTGCCGATGACGATAGCCCGTTGAATCTGGCCTCACCGAAGGGTTGGCTACCGCTATGGCCGAAGACCCTAATTCGGATCAACACCTACTCGGGGTCGACGGCAAGCAAAGACAAGCACCTTGCGGCGCCACATGTCAGCGTCCCTCCACGACAGCCCAGCGGCGCCCGTGGTCATCGCCCCACCGGAACGGCCAGCTGCGCCGGAGGTCGGCGCCCCACCACAACAGCCGAGCTGCGCCGGAGGCCGAGGAATATGAACGTGACAACTTCCAATGGGATATTCCTACGTCTTCACAAGTTGTCCATGAGGATGCGCCGGGCTTCAAATATGTGTGCTCCAAGAAGCTGTTCGATTCTCAAGAAACGGCCGATGAGGCGGAAAATCCCGAGGAGGTCGCCACCGCCGCCGTCAAAAATATGTTGAGCCCAAACACACTCCGTGCTACGGCCACTACGGCGATGGATGGTCCAGCACTACAACCCAAGAAGAGGAAGAGGGCAAATAAGAAGGACGCCCAAGACAAGGCGGCGGCGGCCAAATCCAAGGACAAGGTCCCACTCCTTGACAAGTTGCCAAACAATTGGCGACCTCTGCATCACTTGGGTCAACCGATGCTGCCGGAGCATGTCGTGAAGAAACTCACCCCGGATATGAGGAGCTTGCATGAGACTGTCTTGCATGTGGAGAACCTTCTTCTCAAATCAAAAGATCCCGGTTACCCTCTCTTCGTGGCGAAGGTGCCAACCGGCATGAACTTCGTCGAGAAGTACCCCGCGGACTTGTGCTTCATCCGGTTCAACGACATCTTCAGCATCTATCGCATGCAAGCGCTCCACTTTAGTGTGGTTCGCCTAGTTGCTCTTAGCATGTCTTCCCGCATTGTTAAGGAGGGGACGCCGACCATCGCGATCATGGACCCCTTCTATATGCGGGAGAGCATCATCTCGCAACCCTGGGGATCGCGCGATTGCCACCCAGCGAGGTCGAGGATTTCATGCCGGCGAACATTAAGAAGGGCGCCATTCTCATCCCTTACTTCCCGAGTAAGTAATCACTCGCTAGTCCCCCATCACCATTCTATCCTATATCTCCATTTGCATTTCCAAAGGTTAATCCGTGTGTTTTCCGCAGAGACAAGTTCTGCACCCTCATCGTCGTGCACCCGCAACACTCGCATGCAGCCTATCTCGACTCGGGTAGGGACCGCAAGAAAGACTACTCCCACATCAGGGCCCTTCTCAATGATGCTCTCACCGGCTTCGCCAACAAGGCAGGCCCCCTCAAAGTAGAGAGGAAATCCCGAGGAGGCTTCGTCTTAACCCACACAACCAACTTCCCCGCCTCGGGCAGTCGACGCCCGACAATGGGATGGACGCGTGGTACGCCATCCTTCGGATGCAGGAGTACATAAAGTACGCAGATGACATGTTGCTGCCGGATAATCTCGTAAACAGGTTTGCAAACATGGCGGATGTCCCCGATAGAGAGATTAGAAAGAACGGGGTCGCATCCGGCAGTTCATTTGCACGATAATCCTGCAGGATGTCAACAATAGGTCTGGCGAGTTCTTCTACGGCTATGGTCTACCACCTAATGACGAGATAGACCTCCGCTTGGAGATGTCGCGTGATGAGAGGCCGTTCAACTCGCTTGAGGGCTGCCGTCCATTCCCCCTAGGCGTACAACCTGATCCTACGACGGGAACACTTGCTAAAGCTTGAACGATATGTCCTTGAACTTCCGTACTCGTAATAATTGTTATATATTCCCATAGAATCGAGTAGTTGCTTTTATTTAGTTGTATGAATGTGCATGTGAACATGTGTCTGTAGTTTCATTTACTTTGCTATATATTTCAAGATTATGGCGTACATAGCTTAATAATTATTTGCATTTACTCGACCACTACTTGCCTCGTATTTGGAGTTCGCCGATGATTACAATGTTAGGTCAATCGTACACTCGGGGGTGGAGCCAGTGAGCCTTGGTGCGACGGCCACAAGTATCAATCTATTGTGCATCCTACCTAGCCTCTCACTGACTCCATCCCTGGATGTTAATATTTGTTTCGACCGACAAAGTATGAGGCACGCTATTTAATTCGTACTACTTGTCTTCTATTTGAGTTCGCACTTCTTAATTGCATTGGCCGATGATTAAAATGTTCGGTCACTTGTACACTCCGGGTGGGGCCAGTGAGGCTTGGTGTGATGGCCACAAATATCAATCTATTGTGCATCCTACCTAGCCTCACCGACCCCATCCCTGTATGTTATTATTTATTTCGACCAACAAAGTATGAGGCACATGCTATTTAGTTCATACTACTTGTCTCTTATTTGAGTTGGCACTTGTTCATTGCATTGGTACTAACGTTTTACTTGTCTTGTGAATGGAGATGCCGACGACATATGTCGTGTACAAGGGAGGGTTCCTGGAGTCTACGACGACCGGGAGGACTCGTCGGAGACAAGTGCACCGTTTCGGCGGCAACAGCCTACAAGGGATACCCCACTAGGGTGGAGGCGGAAGGAAGATACGCCCGTTATCTAGCGGGAGAGATGAGGGACATGAGGAGGAACCGGATGAAGACCATGGCCTTCGTGATGATGGTCATGACCATGTTGGTCATGTTCTATGTGATTCTAGTTTAGGTTAGGACCTACATTGTGAGGTGTATGACGATACTTGTGACGACTATGTACCAAGACTTCTAACTTTGTGAAACTTCGCCGTTCGGTGTTGCATATGCACATGTGTGTTGTATGAATCAACACATTCCGAAACGAGACTTGCGTATTTGTGTACCGATACCGAAATGAAACTTGGCTCTCTATGTGCTTCTCATATTGCATGTAATACTGTATATGCTCGTCAAATATGTATTGTAATATGCTGTCAAAATTGTATTGTAATATGCTGGAAAAAAGTGGAAAAAAGAATTTTCGAATTAATTGCCGGCGCACCTAAATGACACATTGCCGGCGCACGTGGCATTCGCCGGTGCTGGAAGCACTACTGCCGGCGCACCGATAGTGCGCCGGTGGAATAGATCTTTGCCGGCGAAGCAGGGTGGTGCGCCGGCAGCAGCAGAGATATCGCCGGCGCACTACCTGGTGCGCCGGCAGTGTCCGTTTATCACCGGCGCGTTCGCACCGGCGGGCTCGTGGTGCGCCGGCAATGGTGGTTTTAGGTGCGCCGGCAATGGGCCTTTCCCTAGTAGTGCAAGAAGCAAACACTTGTGTGAACTGTGCATTGATTCTTACATACTTGCATATTGCATTTGTTATATTACTCTATGTTGACAATTATCCATGAGATATACATGTTACAAGTTGAAAGCAACCGCTGAAACTTAATCTTCCTTTATGTTGCTTCAATACCTTTACTATGAATTTATTGCTTTATGAGTTAACTCTTATGCAAGACTTATTGATGCTTGTCTTGAAAGTACTATTCATGAAAAGTCTTTGCTTTATGATTCAGCTTGTTTACTCATGTCATTACCATTGTTTTGACCGCTGAATTCATTACATATGCTTACAATAGTATGATCAAGGTTATGATGGCATGTCACTCCGAAATTATCTTTGTTATCGTTTACTCGCTCGGGACGAGCAGGAACTAAGCTTGGGGATGCTGATACGTCTCCGACGTATCGATAATTTCTTATGTTCCATGCCACATTATTGATGATATCTACATGTTTTATGCATACTTTATGTCATATTTATGCGTTTTCCGGAACTAACCTATTAACGAGATGCCGAAGTGCCGATTCTGTTTTCTCGTCGTTTTTGGTTCCAGAAAGGCTGTTCGGGCAATATTCTCGGAATTCGACGAAACGAAGACCAAACATCATAATTCACCGAGACGGACCAGGATACCGAAGGAGACCCGGAGAGGAGGCCCAGGGGCCCCACACCATAGGGCCGCGCGGGCAGGCCCCTGGCCGCGCCGGCCTATGGGGAGGGCGCCCTGGTGCCCCTCCTGCGCCGCCTCTTTGCCTATAAGACCCCTTTCGACCTAAAAACGCGATACCAATTGACGAAACTCCAGAAAGACTCCAGGGGCGCCGCCACCATCGCAAAACTCCAATTCGGGGGACAGAAGTCTCTGTTCCGGCACCCTGCCGGGACGGGGAATTGCCCCCGGAGTCATCTCCACCGCCGTCTCCACCGCCATCTTCACCGCCATCGCTGTCTCCATGATGAGGAGGGAGTAATTCACCCCCGGGCTGAGGGCTCCGCTCGTAGCTATGTGGTTCATCTCTCTCTTTATGTGATCAAGTTGAATATTATCTATGTGCTACTCTAGTGATGTTATTAAAGTAGTTTATTCCTCCTGCACGGTGTAATGGTGACAGTGTGTGCATCGTGTAGTACTTGGCGTAGGCTATGATTGTGATCTCTTGTAGATTATGAAGTTAACTATTGCTATGATAGTATTGATGTGATCTATTCCTCCTTTCGTAGTGTGAAGGTGACGAGTGTGCATGCTATGTTAGTACTTGGTTTGGTTATGTTGATCTGTCATGCACTCTAAGGTTATTTAAACATGAACATTGAATATTGTGGAGCTTGTTAACTCCGGCATTGAGGGTTCGTGTAATCCTACACAGTTAGTGGTGTTCATCATCCAACAAGAGGGTGTAGGGTCTAGCATCTATCTATTTATTCTGTTATGTGATCAATGTTGAGAGTGTCCACTAGTGAAAGTATGATCCCTAGGCCTTGTTCCTAAATACTGCTATCGCTGCTTGTTTACTGTTTTACTGCATCTTTACTTCCTGCAATATTAATACCATCAACCACACGCCAGCAAGCACTTTTCTGGCGCCGTTACTACTGCTCATATTCATTCGTACCACTTGTATTTCACTATCTCTTCGCCGAACTAGTGCACCTATTAGGTGTGTTGGGGACACAAGAGACTTCTTGCTTTGTGGTTGCAGGGTTGCATGAGAGGGATATCTTTGACCTCTTCCTCCCTGAGTTCGATAAACCTTGGGTAATCCACTTAAGGGAAACTTGCTGCTGTTCTACAAACCTCTGCTCTTGGAGGCCCAACACTGTCTACAAGAATAGAAGCACCCGTAGACATCAGCTCTCTAGAGCTCGTTTCGTCAACTCATGATCCGTAGCGGTGGAAGTTGTCGTACGTGTACCTACACATGGAACAAGCAAAAAAAAGCGTGTGTGCATGGTAGATGAATACATCATCCATCATGATATTCCATGTCTTGTGCACATCACCATTAGTGTCAAGCAAGACAGTATGAAATGCATGGCAATAGTGCAAATGGCATGAAGGTGCATTCGTGGCATGTGGTAACTCATGATCATCAAAAAGTGAGAAGGCTATGGGGGCCATCTCGTGGAAAATGAAATAAGCATTCTTGCATACCAAGCATAAGAAAGAGCAATTGTTCACAATCTTGGGCAAAGCATGGTCAACATTTTATCATTGTTGTCGACAACCCTATGGAAAGAGCAAGTGTTCATCAAGGGTGTCACAACGCAAGCATTATCATAATCATTATCATTGCAAGCAATACATTGGAAAGAGCAATTGGTCGACATATTGCAAGCAATCGTAGAAAAATTGAAACTCTCATAGCATGCCATGGTCATTGTATCACAATCAATCAATTCCACATGATCAACAATGTTATCAAGCAAAGCATCACACGGGAATATGAAAGAAACATGTGACGTAGCAATTGTATCATCAAGATCATGCATGCACTCATAAGCCATCATGTCCACTAGTGGGATCATGGCATCATCAACACCTATGTTGTTACCTATGTAGGCCGACTCATTTGAAGTAGGTGTTGCGGAAGTAGGAGGATCCATGTGGTCGACAAGTCCATCTTGAAGCAAGCATGGTGAGATATCATCATCTTCATGCACCATGTACATCTTCTCCATGATCGGAAACTCGTCCTCCGTGGAACCTATTGCAACATAAGAAGACACCAAAGAGGTAGAGGTTAATGTGTTAGCAAATGTGATGTCCTCCATGGACCTATCAACTACCTCTCTCAACTCACTTGGTGTATCACTCATGTCCTCCAAATGGAAGCACTCAAACTCACATATGGGGTGGGAGGCACTCAAATCACTATCACTCTCACTCAAGTGGGCTAAGTGGCTCTCATGCTCACATGGGATTGGTACCAACTCATCAATCAAGCTTATAGGAGTAGGCTCGACTTTCTCATCTCCATGCGCCTCCTTTGTTGAAGGGAAATTCCCATGCTCAACCATCTCAACTCCATGCGCCTCCATAGGTGAAGGGAAAATCTCATGCTCACCATGCTCAACTCCATCGTCTCCCAAGTCGTCCTCAAGCGGTGGAATCGTGGTGTAGTAGAGAGCTAGGCTCGGATCCACATCATCCTTGAGTTGACCTTGTTGATCTTCATCTTGAAGTGTGGGCTCTATAGGCACCTTGGAGACTTGTGCATTTAGCTCCTCGAAGTAGAGCTTCTTGGCGCTTGGCGTTGTGCATTGCCATGCCACGTGACCCTTGGCCTTGCACACCTCACATAGGAGAATGGGACATTCCCGTGGAGGGTGGCCTTGTTGCTTTCACTTGTAGCATCGGAGTCCATAGGCATGTGACGAGGTAGGGGCCATTGTGGTGGTGGCACATGATGTGGGAGTCGCCTTATGAGGGAGGTCCTCTTGATGTGCCCTCTCCACCCTTGGAGTGGTAGACACCCTATGATGGTGTTTGTCGCCTTCATGTCGAGGCTCTTGTCTTCGTGCTTCATCACCATGTCTTGATGAGTGTCGTCGATGATCCTTGGAGGATGTTGGTCGATGGCGATCATGAGGTGGCTTGTGGCGGCGAAGATCATGTGGTGATGTATGTCGATGGAGACCATGAGGTGGTAGTGGTCGACGACTATCATGAGATGGTGTGAGTCGATGACGGTCCTTGCCATGCCTAGATGATGGCTCATGCGACTTGGCAAGTTGCTTGTGGCGCCTTGTGGAGCTTGGAGAAGATTGTCGATGACGATCATGCTGGGGACGCTCTTGATGCTCCATATGATGAACTTGATGTCGATGATCTTGTGCATAAGCACTCTCATGGTGGCGCCTTGTGGAGCTCGGAGATGTGTGTCGATGACGATCATGGTGGGGACGCTCTTGATGCTCCATATGATGGTGCCATCGTGGAGGTCCTCTATCTTCATATGTAGCTCCATTGGCCAAGTAGGGGTACATGTGAACACCGACGACATGGTGGTGATGAGGTGAGGCTCCGCCATGGTGTTGATGTCGTAGTCGTGGAGTTGCTCCACCATGTCGTCCATGCTTGGGGAGCCATTGTCGATGTAGAGCTCCTCGATGACGTCCTCAAGGTGGTGCTCCACCATGTCGTCCATGCTTGTTGAGCCATTGTCGAAGTAGAGCTCCTCGATGTCGGTCATGTCATTGATGCTCGGGGAGCCATGGTCGGAGTAGAGCTCCACATGTTCCTCCACATCCGCGGTGCTTGAGGAGGTATCCTCCTCGAAGTTGTCCATGTAGTCCTCTGTATCTTCTTCTTCGCTATCCATGTTAGCACGACAAGGTCTATATGGTGTATGTTAGTGGAAGAACACTACCTCGCAACATTATCGTGGTATGATAAGATTGGGGCGATCCAACAAACCGAGAGCAAAAACAATTGTATCGGGCACTCACACAAAGACACACGCAAAAGCTAGCAAATATGGTGTTAGGTGAGTATGGTGGAAAGCCAAAAGACGAAATCCGAAATCAAGTTTGTTGTCAAGAGTGGGTGAAGTCCAAAAATCAAATGTCAAAGCGATGATCACTATAAACACGGAAAAGATGTGGAACTCACACACAAGATGAATTGGGTTAGTGCGACCAAGGAATGAGCGGAAAAGTGTAAGAACCCACAAGCAAGGGTGCTCGGTGTCTGATACGTCTCAAACGTATCTATAATTTCTTATGTTCCATGCTACTTTTATGATGATACTCACATGTTTTATACACATTATATGTCATATTTATGCATTTTCCGGCACTAACCCATTGACGAGATGCCGAAGAGCCGATTGTTGTTTTCTGCTGTTTTTGGTTTCAGAAATCCTACAAAGGAAATATTCTCGGAATTGGACGAAATCAACGCCCAGGGTCTTATTTTTCCACGAAGCTTCCAGAAAACCGAAAGGGAAACGAAGTGGGGTGTGATGTCTACGGGAGCTTCTATTCTTGTAGACAGTGTTGGGCCTCCAAGAGCAGAGGTTTGTAGAACAGCAGCAAGTTTCCCTTAAGTGGATCACCCAAGGTTTATCGAACTCAGGGAGGAAGAGGTCAAAATATCCCTCTCATGCAACCCTGCAACCACAAAGCAAGAAGTCTCTTGTGTCCCCAACACACCTAATAGGTGCACTAGTTCGGCGAAGAGATAGTGAAATACAAGTGGTATGAATGAATATGAGCAGTAGTAGTGGCGCCGTAAAAATGCTTGCCGAGCGTGCGTTGATGGTAGTAATATTGCGGGAAGTATAGATGCGATAAAACAAGTAAACAAGCAGCGATAGCGTATTTAGGAACAAGGCCTAGGGATTAGACTTTCACTAGTGGACACTCTCAACTTTGATCACATAACAGAATAGATAAATGCATACTCTACACTCTCTTGTTGGATGATGAACACCACTAATTGCGTAGGATTACACGAACCCTCAATGCCGGAGTTAACAAGCTCCACAATATTCAATGTTCATATTTAAATAACCTTAGAGTGCATGACAGATCAACACAACTAAACCAAGTACTAACATAGCATGCACACTCGTCACCTTCACACCATGTAGGAGGAATAGATCACATCAATACCATCATAGCAATAGTTAACTTCATAATCTACAAGAGATCATAATCATAGCCTACGCCAAGTACTAACACGGATGCACACACTGTCACCATTACACCGTGCGGGAGGAATAAAACTACTTTAATAACATCACTAGAGTAGCACACAGATAAATTGTGATACAAAACACATTGCAATCATAAAGAGATATAAATAAGCACTTCACTATGCCATTCATAACAGTGAATAAGTATTCTGTGAAATATAGCCTAAGAGACCCACACGGTGCACACACTCGTCACCTTTACACACGTGGGACAAGGAGTCTCCGGAGATCACATAAGTAAAACCCACTTGACTAGCATAATGACATCTAGATTACAAGCATCATCATATGAATCTCAATCATGTAGGGCAGCTCATGAGATTATTGTATTGAAGCACATAGGAGAGAGATTAACCACATAGCTACCGGTACAGCCCCGAGCCTCGATGGAGAACTACTCCCTCCTCATGGGAGACATCAGCGTTGATGAATATGGCGGTGGTGTTGATGGAGAAGCCTTCCGGGGCACTTCCCCGTCCCGGCGGCGTGCCGGAACAGAGACTCCTGTCCCCAGATCTTGGCTTCGCGATGGCGGCGGCTCTGGAAGGTTTCTCGTACCGTGGCTTTTCCGTCTCGAGGTTTTAGGTCAGGGACCTTTTTATAGGCGAAGAGGCGGAGTCGGAGGGTCAACGAGGCGCCGACACAACAGGGGGGCGCGGCCCCCCCTCTGGCCGCGCCGGGCAATCGTCTGGGGCCCACAGGGCCCCCCTCTTGCGACTCTCGGGTGTTCTGGAAGCTTCGTGGAAAAATAGGATGCTGGGCCTTGATTTCGTCCGATTCCGAGAATATTTCCTTACTAGGATTTCTGGAACCAAAAACAGCAGAAACAGGAACTGGCCCTTCGGCATCTCGTCTATAGGTTAGTTCCGGAAAACGCATAATAATGACATAAAGTATGCATAAAACATGTAGATATCATCAATAATGTGGCATGGAACATAAGAAATTATCGATACGTCGGAGACGTATCAGCATCCCCAAGCTTAGTTCCTGCTCGTCCCGAGCAGGTAAACGATAACAAAGATAATTTCTGGAGTGACATGCCATCATAAACTTGATCATACTATTGTAAGCATATGTAATGAATGCAGCGATCAAAACAATGGTAATGACATGAGTAAACAACTGAATCATAAAGCAAATACTTTTCATGAATAGTACTTCAAGACAAGCATCAATAAGTCTTGCATAAGAGTTAACTCATAAAGCAATAAATCATAGTAAAGGTATTGAAGCAACACAAAAGAAGATTAAGTTTCAGCGGTTGCTTTCAACTTATAACATGTATATCTCATGGATAATTGTCAACATAGAGTAATATAACAAATGCAATATGCAAGTATGTAAGAATCAATGCACAGTTCACACAAGTGTTTGCTTCCTGAGGTGGAGAGAAATAGGTGAACTGACTCAACATAAAAGTAAAAGAATGGTCCTTCAAAGAGGAAAGCATCGATTGCTATATTTGTGCTAGAGCTTTGGTTTTAAAAACATAAAGAGAGCATAAAAGTAAAATTTTGAGAGGTGTTTGTTGTTGTCAACGAATGGTAGTGGGCACTCTAACTACCTCATCAACCAGACTTTCAAGAGCGGCTCCCATGAAGGACGTTATGTCTACCAGCAAGGTAGATCATCCCTCTTCTCTTTTGTTTACACATGTACTTTAGTTTAGTTTTTCTTTATTTATGGATGACACTCCTCCCAACCTTTTGCTTACACAAGCCATGGCTAACCGAATCCTCGGGTGCCTTCCAACATTCACATACCATGGAGGAGTGTCTATTTGCAAAATTAAGTTGCTTACTGATCAATCAGAGCAAAACATGTGAAGAGAATTATTAATGAAAGTTAATTAATTGGGGCTGGGAACCCCATTGCCAGCTCTTTTGCAAAATTATTGGATAAGCGGATGTGCCACTAGTCCATTGTGAAAGTCTGTCAAAAGTAAATGACAAGATCGAAAGATAAAACACCACATACTTCCTCATGAGCTATAAAACATTGACACAAATAAGAGGTGATAAATTTTGAATTATTTAAAGGTAGCACTCAAGCAATTTACTTTGGAATGGCGGAGAAATACCATGTAGTAGGTAGGTATGGTGGACACAAATGGCATAGTGGTTGGCTCAAGGATTTTGGATGCATGAGAAGTATTCCCTCTCGATACAAGGTTTAGGCTAGCAAGGTTATTTGAAACAAACACAAGGATGAACCGGTGCAGCAAAACTCACATAAAAGACATATTGTAAACATTATAAGACTCTACACCGTCTTCCTTGTTGTTCAAACTCTTTACTAGAAATTATCTAGACCTTAGAGAGACCAATTATGCAAACCAAATTTTTAGCAAGCTCTATGTATTTCTTCATTAATAGGTGCAAAGTATATGATGCAAGAGCTTAAACATGAGCACAACAATTGCCAAGTATCACATTATCCAAGACATTTTAAAATTACTACATGTAGCATTTCCCGATTCCAACCATATAACAATTAACGAAGCAGTTTCAACCTTCGCCATGAACATTAAAAGCTAAGAACACATGTGTTCAAATGCAACAGCGGAGCGTGTCTCTCTCCCACACAAGCATGATGGATCAGCTCTTATTCAAACACAAAACAAAAATAAAAGCACACAGACGCTCCAAGTAAAGTACATAAGATGTGACTGAATAAAAATATAGTTTCAAGAGAAGAAACTCGATAAGTTGTCGATGAAGAAGGGGATGCCTTGGGCATCCCCAAGCTTAGATGCTTGAGTCTTCTTGAAATATGCAGGGATGAACCACCGGGCATCCCCAAGCTTAGAGCTTTCACTCTCCTTGATCGTAGTATATCATCCTCCTCTCTTGACCCTTGAAAACTTCCTCCACACCAAACTCGAAACAACTCATTAGAGGGTTAGTTCATAATAAAAAATTCACATGTTCAGAGGTTAGACAATCATTCTTAACACTTCTGGACATTGCACAAAGCTACTGGACATTAATGAAACAAAGAAATCCATCCAACATAGCAAAAGAGGCAATGCGAAATAAAATGCAGAATCTGTCAAAACAGAACAGTCCGTAAAGACGAATTTTAAAATGGCACCAGACTTGCTCAGATGAAAATGCTCAAATTGAATGAAAGTTGCGTACATATCTGGGGATCACTCACGTAAATTGGCATAATTTTCTGAGTTACCTACAGAGAATTAGGCCCAGATTCGTTACAGCAAGAAATCTGTTTCTGCGCAGTAATCCAAATCTAGTATTCACTTTACTATCAAAGACTTTACTTGGCACAACAATGCAACAAAATTAAGATAAGGAGAGGTTGCTGCAGTAGTAACAACTTCAAAGACACAAATATAAAACAAAGTACTGTAGTAAAATAAACACATGGGTTATCTCCCAAGAAGTTCTTTCTTTATAGCCATTAAGATGGGCTCAGCAGTTTTAATGATGCACTCGCAAGAAATAGTACTTGAAGCAAAAGAGAGCATCAAGAGGCAAATTCAAAACAAATTTAAGCCTAACATGCTTCCTATGCATAGGAATCTTGTAAGTAAACAAGTTCATGAAGAGCAAAGTAACAAGCATAGGAAGATAAAACAAGTGTAGCTTCAAAAATTTCAGCATATAGAGAGGTGTTTTAGTAACATGAAAATTTCTACAACCATATTTTCCTCTCTCATAATAACTTTCAGTAGCAACATGAGCAAACTCAACAATATAAATATCAAATGAAACATTCTTATCATGAGTCTCATGCATAAAATTATTACTCTCCACATAAGCATAATCAATTTTATTAGTTGTAGTGGGAGCAAATTCAACAAAGTAGCTATAATTATTATTCTCATCAAGTGTAGGAGGCATAGTATAATCACAACAAAATTTACTCTCCATAGTAGGTGGCACCAAAAGACCACTATCATTATAATCATCATAAATAGGAGGCAAAGTATCATCAAAGAAAATTTTCTCCTCAATGCTTGGGGGACTAAAAAGATCATGAAAACCAGCTTCCCCAAGCTTAGAACTTTATATATCATTATCAACAATGGTGTTCAAAGCGTTCATACTAATATTACTACCAGCATGCAAATAAGGTTCCATAGGTTTTTTAATTTTCGCATCAAACCATCCATGTCTTAAATCAGGAAATAGAATAAGAAGCTCATTGTTGTCCATTATGCCAAACTAGTGTAAACAAGAAACAAAAAGATGCAATTGCAGGATCTAAAGGAAATAGCTTCGAGCACACACACAACGGCGCCGGAAAAGTACTTTACACCGGGACCGGAGTATGAGAGCCTTTTACCTTTCCTCCCGGCAACGGCGCCGAGAAAAGTGCTTGATGTCTACGGGTGCTTCTATTCTTGTAGACAGTGTTGGGCCTCCAAGAGCGAGAGGTTTGTAGAACAGCAGCAAGTTTCCCTTAAGTGGATTACCCAAGGTTTATCGAACTCGGGGAGGAAGAGGTCAAAGATATCCCTCTCATGCAACCCTGCAACCACAAAGCAAGAAGTCTCTTGTGTCCCCAACACACCTAATAGGTGCACTAGTTCGGCGAAGAGATAGTGAAATACAAGTGGTATGAATGAATATGAGCGAGTAGTAACGGCGCCGTGAAAAGTGCTTGCTGGCGTGTGGTTGATGGTATTAATATTGCAGGAAGTAAAGATGCGGTAAAACGAGTAAACAAGCAGCGATAGCGATATTTAGGAACAAGGCCTAGGGATCATACTTTCACTAGTGGACACTCTCAACATTGATCACATAACAGAATAAATAGATAGATGCTAGACCCTACACCCTCTTGTTGGATGATGAACACCACTAACTGTGTAGGATTACATAGCAGTATTTAGGAACAAGGCCTAGGAAGTAAAGATGCAATTGCAGGATCTAAAGGAAATAGCTTCGAGTACTTACAACGGCGAAAATAGCTTAGTAGCCGAGATCCGGAGTGTGAGTACCTTTTACCTTTCCTCCCCGGCAACGGCGCCAGAAAATAGCTTAGTTGCCGGGGTTGCCGGTGTGTGAGTGCCGTTTACCTTTCCTCCCCGCAACGGCGCCAGAAAATAGCTTGATGTCTACGGGTGCTTCTATTCTTGTAGACAGTGTTGGGCCTGCAAGAGCAGAGGTTTGTAGAACAGCAGCAAGTTTCCCTTAAGTGGATCACCCAAGGTTTATCGAACTCAGGGAGGAAGAGGTCAAAATATCCCTCTCATGCAACCCTGCAACCACAAAGCAAGAAGTCTCTTGTGTCCCCAACACACCTAATAGGTGCACTAGTTCGGCGAAGAGATAGTGAAATACAAGTGGTATGAATGAATATGAGCAGTAGTAGTGGCGCCGTGAAAAGTGCTTGTCTGGCGTGCGATTGATGGTAGTAATATTGCAGGAAGTATAGATGCGGTAAAACGGTAAACAAGGAGCGATAGCGATATTTAGGAACAAGGCCTAGGGATTAGACTTTCACTAGTGGACACTCTCAACTTTGATCACATAACAGAATAGATAAATGCATACTCTACACTCTCTTGTTGGATGATGAACACCACTAATTGCGTAGGATTACACGAACCCTCAATGCCGGAGTTAACAAGCTCCACAATATTCAATGTTCATATTTAAATAACCTTAGAGTGCATGACAGATCAACACAACTAAACCAAGTACTAACATAGCATGCACACTTGTCACCTTCACACCATGTAGGAGGAATAGATCACATCAATACCATCATAGCAATAGTTAACTTCATAATCTACAAGAGATCATAATCATAGCCTACGCCAAGTACTAACACGGATGCACACACTCGTCACCATTACACCGTGCAGGAGGAATAAAACTACTTTAATAACATCACTAGAGTAGCACACGGATAAATTGTGATACAAAGCACATTGCAATCATAAAGAGATATAAATAAGCACTTCACTATGCCATTCATAACAGTGAATAAGTATTATGTGAAATATAGCCTAAGAGACCCACACGGTGCACACACTAGTCACCTTTACACACGTGGGACAAGGAGTCTCCGGAGATCACATAAGTAAAACCCACTTGACTAGCATAATGACATCTAGATTACAAGCATCATCATATGAATCTCAATCATGTAGGGCAGCTCATGAGATTATTGTATTGAAGCACATAGGAGAGAGATTAACCACATAGCTACCGAGTACAGCCCCGAGCCTCGATGGAGAACTACTCCCTCCTCATGGGAGACATCAGCGTTGATGAAGATGGTGGTGGTGTTGATGGAGAAGCCTTCCGGGGCACTTCCCCGTCCCGGCGGCGTGCCGGAACAGAGACTCCTGTCCCCCAGATCTTGGCTTCGCGATGGCGGCGGCTCTGGAAGGTTTCTCGTACCGTGGCTTTTCCGTCTCGAGGTTTTAGGTCAGGGACCTTTTTATAGGCGAAGAGGCGGAGTCGGAGGGTCAACGAGGCGCCGACACAACAGGGGGGCGCGGCCCCCCCTCTGGCCGCGCCGGGCTATCGTCTGGGGCCCACAGGGCCCCCCTCTGGCGACTCTCGGGTGTTCTGGAAGCTTCGTGGAAAAATAGGATGCTGGGCCTTGATTTCGTCCGATTCCGAGAATATTTCCTTACTAGGATTTCTGGAACCAAAAACAGCAGAAAACAGGAACTGGCCCTTCGGCATCTCGTCAATAGGTTAGTTCCGGAAAACGCATAATAATGACATAAAGTATGCATAAAACATGTAGATATCATCAATAATGTGGCATGGAACATAAGAAATTATCGATACGTCGGAGACGTATCAGGGTGACGAGGCGCCGCCACGCCAGGGCCGCGCGGCCAAGGGTGGGGCCGCGCCGCCCTGTTGTGTGGGGCCCTCGTGTCGCCCCTAAACCTACCCTTACGCCTACTTAAAGCCTTCGTCGCAAAGCCCCCAGTACCGAGAGCCACGATACGGAAAACCTTCTAGAGACGCCGCCGCCAATCCTATCTCGGGGGATTCAGGAGATCGCCTCCGGCACCCTGCCGGAGAGGGGAATCATCTCCCGGAGGGCTCTTCATCGCCATGATCGCCTCCGGATCGATGTGTGAGTAGTTCACCCCTGGACTATGGGTCCATAACAGTAGCTAGATGGTTGTCTTCTCCTCATTGTGCTATCATGTTAGATCTTGTGAGCTGCCTATCATGATTAAGATCATCTATTTGTAATGCTACATGTTGTGTTTGTTGGGATCCGATGAATATTGAATACTATGTCAAGTTGATTATCAATCTATCATATATGTTGTTTATGTTCTTGCATGCTCTCCGTTGCTAGTAGAGGCTCGGCCAAGTTGATACTTGTAACTCCAAGAGGGAGTATTTATGCTCGATAGTGGGTTCATGCCTCCATTGAATCCGGGACGGTGACGGAAAGTTCTAAGGTTGTGGATGTGTTGTTGCCACTAGGGATAAAACATCAATGCTTTGTCTAAGGATATTTGTGTTGATTACATTACACACCATACTTAATGCAATTGTGCTGTTGTTTGCAACTTAATACTTGGAAGAGGTTCGGATGATAACCTCGAAGGTGGACTTTTTAGGCATAGATGCATGCTTGGATAGCGGTCTATGTACTTTGTCGTAATGCCCTGATTAAATCTCATAATACTCATCATGATATATGTATGTGCATTGTTATGCCTTCTTTATTTGTCAATTGCCCAACTGTAATTTATTCACCCAACATGCTATTTCTTACCGGAGAGACACCACTAGTGAATTGTGAACCCCGGTCCATTCTTTACATCTGAAATACAATCTACTGCAATTGTTCTTTACTGTTCTTCGCAAACAAACATCATCTTCCACACTAAACATCTAATCCTTTGTTTACGGCAAGCCGGTGAGATTGACAACCTCACTCGTTACATTGGGGCAAAGTACTTTGATTGTGTTGTGCAGGTTCCACGTTGGCGCCGGAATCCTCGGTGTTGCGCCGCACTACACTCCGCCACCAACAACCTTCACGTGTTCCTTGACTCCTACTGGTTCGATAACCTTGGTTTCTTACTGAGGGAAAACTTGCTGCTGTGCGCATCACACCTTCCTCTTGGGGTTCCCAACGGACGTGTGTCTTACACGCCATCAAGCACTTTTTCTGGCGCCGTTGCCGGGGACATGAAGAAAAGTTACTCCACGAAGATTTCTAACTCCCACGTCAACTGCACGCCAGCAACACTTTTTCTGGCGCCGTTGCCGGGGAGATCAAGACACGCTGCAAGGGGAGTCTCCCACATCCAATCTCTTTACTTTGTTTTTTGTCTTGCTTTACTTTATTTTATTTAATGTCTTGTTTGCGTTCTCTATATGAAAAATAGAAAAAAATAGTTACTTGCATTTACTTTATTTAGTTTGCTTTATTTACTACTGCTAAGATGAATACTCCTGAGAACACTAAGTTGTGTGATTTCACTAGTTAGGCTTAATGGAAAACAACAAAAATATTAGAGATCTTTATAGTATTTATCTTGAGTTAGGACATGAGGTGTTTGAAGAGAAAATTAAAAAACCCATGGACCTTTGTTTGCAAAATAGTTGTAGCAATGTTATTAGCATGAACTCTTTGAACACTATTATTGCTAATGCTATGGAAGAATTTAAGCTTGGGGAAGCTGGTTTTGATGAGCATGATATTTTTAGTCCCCCAAGCATGGAGGAGAGAATTTACTTTGTTGACACTTTTCCTCCCATTTATGATGATAGTGGTATTTTGGTGCCACCTACTATTGAGGATAAAGTTTATTATGATTATACTATGCCTCCTACATTTGATGATTATGGTGACCAGAATAATAATGATAGCTACTTTGTTGAATTTTCTCCCACTACAATTAATAAGAATGACTATGCTTATGTTGGGAGCAGTAATTATTTTATGCATGAGACTCATGATAAGAATGCTTTATGTGATAGTTATATTATTGAGTTTGTTCATGATGCTACTGGAAATTATTATGAGAGAGGAAAATATGGTTGTAGAAATTTTCATGTTACTAAAACACCTCTCTATATGCTGAAATTTTTGAAGTTACACTTGTTTTGTCTTCCTATGCTATTCACTTTGTTCTTCATTGACTTGTTTATTTACAAGATTCCTTTTCATAGGAAGTGGGTTAGGCTTAAATTTGTTTCGTACTTGCTTTTTGATGCTCTTTTTGCTTCAACTCTCATCCTTATGCGAGTGCATCATTAAATTTACTGAGTCCATCTTAATGGCTATAAAGAAAGGCGCTTATGGGAGACAACCCATTATTTTACTTCTGCACTTTTGTTTTATATTTGAGTCTTGGAAGTTGTTACTACTGTAGCAACCTCTCCTTATCTTTATTTTATTGCATTGTTGTGCCAAGTAAAGTCTTTGATAGTAAAGTCAATACTAGATTTGGATTACTGCGCAGAAACATATTTCTTGCTGTCACGAAATTGAGTCGCCCCGTCTGTAGGTAACTCAGAAAAATCTGCCAATTTACGTGCGTGATCCTCAGATATGTACGCAACTTTCATTCAATTTGAGCATTTTTCATATGAGCAAGTTAAGTGCCCCAAAAAAATTCGTCTTTACGGACAGTTCTGTTTTGACAGATTCTGCCTTTTATTTCGCATTGCCTGTTTTGCTATGTTTGATGGATTTCTTTGTTCCATTAACTTTCGGTAGCTTTGTGCAATGTCCAGAAGTGTTAAGAATGATTATGTCACCTCTGAATATATGAATTTTCGATTATGCACTAACCCTCTAATGAGTTTGTTTTGAGTTTGGTGTGGAGGAAGTTTTCAAGGGTCAAGAGAGGAGGATGATACAATATGATCAAGAAGAGTGAAAGGTCTAAGCTTGGGGATGCCCCCGTGGTTCATCCCTGCATATTTTAAGAAGACTCAAGCATCTAAGCTTGGGGATGCCCAAGGCATCCCTTCTTCATCGACAACTTATCAGGTCACCTCTAGTGAAACTATATTTTTATTCCGTCACATCTTATGTGCTTTACTTGGATCGTCTGTTTGTTTTTATTTTTTGTTTTTGTTTGAATAAAATCGGATCCTAGCATTCCTTGTTTGGGAGAGAGACACGCTCCGCTGTTTCGTATGAACACATATGTTCTTAGCTTTATTCTTAATGTTCATGGCGAAGGTTGAAACTGCTTCATTCATTGTTATATGGTTGGAAACAGAAAATGTTGCATGTGGTAATTGGTATAATGTCTTGTATAATTTGATACTTGGCAATTGTTGTGCTCATATAGATCATGTTTAAGCTCTTGCATCATGTACTTTGCACCTATTAATGAAGAACTACATAGAGCTTGTTAAAATTTGGTTTGCATGATTGGTCTCTATAGTCTAGATATTTTCTGGTTAAGGTGTTTGAACAACAAGGAGACGATGTAAAGTCTTATAATACTTACAATATGTTCATATGTGAGCTTTGCTGCACCTTTTATACTTGAGTTTGCTTCAAACAACCTTGCTAGCCTAGCATTGTATTGAGAGGAATTCTTCTCGTGCATCCAAATCCTTGAGCCAAAAACTATATCATTTGTGTCCACCATACCTACCTACTATATGGTATTTCTCTGCCATTCCAAAGTACATTACTTGAGTGCTACCTTTAAAATTCTATCCTTTGTCTTTGAAATATATAGCTCATGGGAAAATAGCCTTAAAAACTATTGTGGTGAAGAATATGTACTTATGTATCTTATTTCTTAACTATATATTGCAAAGACAAAGGATATAATTTTAAAGGTAGCACTCAAGTAATGTACTTTGGAATGGCAGAGAAATACCATATAGTAGGTAGGTATGGTGGACACAAATGGCATAGTTTTTGGCTCAAGGATTTGGATGCACGAGAAGAATTCCCTCTCAATACAAGGCTAGGCTAGCAAGGTTGTTTGAAGAAAACTCAAGTATAAAACGGTACAGCAAAGCTCACATATGAACATATTGTAAGTATTATAAGACTTTACATCGTCTCCTTGTTGTTCAAACACCTTAACCAGAAAATATCTAGACTATAGAGAAACCAATCATGCAAACCAAATTTTATCAAGCTCTATGTAGTTCTTCATTAATAGGTGCAAAGTACATGATGCAAGAGCTTAAACATGATCTATATGAGCACAACAATTGCCAAGTATCAAATTATTCAAGACATTATACCAATTACCACATGCAACATTTTCTCGTTTCCAACCATATAACAATGAACGAAGCAGTTTCAACCTTCGCCATGAACATTAAGAATAAAGCTAAGAACATATGTGTTCATACGAAACAGCGGAGCGTGTCTCTCTCCAAAACAAGGAATGCTAGGATCCGATTTTATTCAAACAAAAACAAAAAATAAAAACAAACAGACGCTCCAAGTAAAGCACATAAGATGTGACGGAATAAAAATATAGTTTCACTAGAGGTGACCTGGTAAGTTGTCGATGAAGAAGGGATGCCTTGGGCATCCCCAAGCTTAGATGCTTGAGTCTTCTTAAAATATGCAGGGATGAACCACGGGGCATCCCCAAGCTTAGACTTTTCACTCTTCTTGATCATATTGTATCATCCTCCTCTCTTGACCCTTGAAAACTTCCTCCACACCAAACTCAAAACAAACTCATTAGAGAGTTAGTGCATAATTGAAAATTCATATATTCAGAGGTGACATAATCATTCTTAAGAGCATCTCCACTCGTCCCCCCGAACAGGCCCCCGGCGAGCGTTTTTTCCATCCGGACGGCGTAATTCGGCCCAGTCGCGCCCCGGTTCCTCGTTTTCGTCCGGATTTGGGCCTAAATTCATCCGGCGATCCCACGCCATCCCCGGCCCCCGGGGAGCGCTCGGGGACTCCGGACGAAACGAAAGCGCGCGTGGCCCCAACTTGTCGGCGACAATGGCCTCCGATCTACGGCAAAACCCTCGTCTTCCCGATCTACGGCAAAACCCTCGTCTTCCCGATCTACGGCAATACCCTCGTCGAACGAAAGCTTTGAACTCTCAAGTGGTGCAACATAGATAGATTATATATATTTCGAATATAATTCGAATAAACATAAAAATTACATATAAAAACTTTAAAACTACTTCTTCTTCTTAGAAGGCCCCGCCTCATCGTCGTCGCGGCGACGCTTCCGGCTCGTCACCTCCTCGTCGGAGGAAGTTGACTCCTCCTCCTCGTCAGTGTCCTCAGCCTCTTCGTCGTCCTCCTCCTTTTCCTCGTCCTCTTCCTCCTCCTTTTCCTCGGCCTCTTCCTCGGCCTGCTCCTTGGCCTCTTCGGACTCCTCCTCGTCCTCCTCGTCGTCGTCCTCGCTGGCCGGCGGAGGGGAATCGTCGTTGCTGGATGATGCAGCTTTGTCCCACCAATGTCGCCATCCAGGCGGCTTCCCTCGGCTGTCGGTGTCCGATGGCCAAGAGAGATCGCTCATGGTTGACGGAGGATGGTGATCGACGAGAGAACAGATGAATGGCGTCGGCCGTCGGAAACCGTATATGTAGGTCTCTCGACGAAAGAGAGCGGCGGTTGCTCTTCCGCGGAGTTCGTGCTCCATTACGGCGGTTCTCGCATCGAGGCCACTTCGACCGTTCCCGACGAGTCGTTTCGGCTCTCCAGTCCACTTCACGATGGTTCATGCGTTGAGGGAACTCCGACGATTGCCCTTCCCGGTGACTGCGCCGTCGCTATGCACGCGGTGGGTGCGCGTCCATGGGCTCGCGGCTGGAAAAATGGGCCTCCCCAGGCCAAAAACTTCATCCATCCGGCGCTAAATAACGCCGGATTTCGGCCTGGGGAGCCCCAACGGCTGGGGATGCTCTAACACTTCTGGACATTGCACAAAGCTACTGAAAGTTAATGGAACAAATAAATCCATCAAACATAACAAAATAGGCAATGCGAAATAAAAGGCAGAATCTGTCAAAACAGAACAGTCCGTAAAGACGATTTTTTCAGGGGCACTTAACTTGCTCAGAGGAAAATTCTCAAATTGAATGAAAGTTGCGTACATATCTGAGGATCCCGCACGTAAATTGGCAGATTTTTCTGAGTTACCTACAGACAGGGCGGCTCAATTTCGTGACAGCAAGAAATCTGTTTCTGCGCAGTAATCCAAATCTAGTATTGACTTTACTATCAAAGACTTTACTTGGCACAACAATGCAATAAACTAAAGATAAGGAGAGGTTCCTACAGTAGTAACAACTTCCAAGACTCAAATATAAAACAAAAGTGCAGAAGTAAAATAATGGGTTGTCTCCCATAAGCGCTTTCTTTAACGCCTTTCAGCTAGGCGCAGAAAGTGTGAATCAAGTATTATCAAGAGGCGAAGCATTGACATTCTTACCGGGAGCGTTGCGCCTACCTTTCTTACTCTTATTTTTACTCTTTGGTTTAGGGAATATGTGCCCGCATCCAGGTATCGAGGAATTTAGAGTGCCTTTCCCCACATCTATGATTGCTCCCAAGAGTTTCAGCAGGGTTCTTCCAAGTGTGATTTGTCATGTCCCTACACATTCAATAACGAGATAATCAGTGGATTCCGTTCTTCCAAGAAGGGTTGTGAACACTCCTTCAGCTATTCCTTTAGGAATTATAACAGAGTTATCAGTAAGAGTTATTCCTTCTCCACCTTTAGTAAGTCCCCAGAGTGTCAAAGATTCATAAATACCTTTAGGCATAAGGCAAAATTAAGTCATAATATCAGAACGGGCATAATTTTTTTTACCATCAATAGTAACTTTAATAGTAGGATCCCACATTGAAGGTTCAGAGTTTATTGGAACATAATCAAAATGCTCACGAATCCGACTATACCCTTCTTTTAAGCAAGATACATTTGTCTCAAGAGTGTTTAATCTATTATAAATGCTAACAAGAGATGGATCAAAATTATTAGCGGAGCTAGATGATGTAACCAATTTTTTATGGCATTAAAAGCTTGATCCCCATCACAGTGAAGGAAATCTCCTCCCACTACAGCATCCAAGGCATATCTATAGCGAAGAATAAGCCGAAATAAAAATTACTAAGAAGCAAACTTAGAGTCATTCTAGGTTCAGTTTTACCATAAAAATCCAAAATTCTAGACCAAGCTTCTTCAAAACTCTCCTCACTCCCTTGTTTAAAAGTAAAGATCAATTCCTCGGGTGACGGAGTAACAAGTGCAGGACTAGACATGATAATAAAATAAAGTAAATGTAAGTAACTATTTTTTTTGTATTTTTGATATAGAGAAGAAGACAGTAAATAAAGTAAAACTAGCAACTAATTTTTTGTGTTTTTTGATATAAGAGCAAACAAAGCAGTAAATAAAATAAAGTAAAGCAAGACAAAAACAAAGTAAAGAGATTGGATGTGGGAGACTCCCCTTGCAGCGTGTCTTGATCTCCGATGACCCACAAGTATAGGGGGTGTATCGCAGTATCTTCGATAAGTAAGAATATCGATCCCAACGAGGAGCAGAAGGTGTTGACAAGCAGTTTCGATGAAGGATTCACTGTAAATGCTCACAGACAAGTATTCAGGGGGCGTTGATGTAACAGATGAATAAAGTACGAGTAAGTAAAGTGCGAGAGTAATAATTGCAGCGAGTGGCCCAATCCTTTTTAGCACAAAGGACAAGCCGGTTTGTTTACTTATATTAACCAAACGTTCTCGAGGACACACGGGATTTTAGTCTAGTGCTTTCGCTTCATACGGCTAATTAATCTTCATTGTTTTGATAAGTGTTGTGTGGGTGAACCTATGCTAATGTACCGCCCTTCCTAGGACTAATACATACTTGTGATTATACCCCTTGCAAGCATCCGCAACTACAAGAAAGTAATTAAGATAAATCTAACCACAACCTTAAACTGCGAGATCCTGCGATCCCTCCCGCATCGATATACCAACGGGGGCTCGGGTTTCGTCACTCCGGCAACCCCGCAATTGGCAAACGAGTACAAGATGCATTCCCCTAGGCCCATAAAGGTGAAGTGTCGTGTAGTCGACGTTCACACGACACCACTAGAAGAATAACACCACAACTTAAATATCATAACATTGAATATTACTCAACCATACTTCACTACTAACATTTAGACTTCACCCATGTCCTCAAGAACTAAACGAACTACTCACGAGACATCATATGGAACATGATCGGAGGTGATCCGATAATGAATAACAATCTAAACATAAACCTTGGTTCAACGGTTTCACTCAATAGCATCAATAACAAGTAGAAATCAACACCGGGAGAGTTTCCCCTATCAAACAATCAAGATCAAACCCAAATTGCTACAGCGGTGACGAGGTGCAGCGGTGGAGACGGCGGTGATGATGATGAAGATGATGGTGATGATGATGGAGATGATGTCCAACTCGATGACGGTGACGATGGCGTCGATTTCCCCCTCCGGGAGGGAATTTCGCCGGCGGATTCCTGCCCGCCGGAGAGCTCTTTTCTCTCTGGTGTTCTCCGCCCCGCAGAGGCGGCTGTGTCTCTGTTCGACGTACCCCTCTGGCTTAGGTTTTCGGGACGAAGGCATACACGAAGAAAAGGAGGCGAGAGGGGCTGTGGGCCCCCCTCCTCACAGGGCGGCGCGGCCAGGGCAGGGCCCGCGCCGGCCTGTGAGGGGGGCCATGGCGGCCCTCCTCAGCTCCCCCTTCTGGCTCCCTTCATCATCTGGAAAAATAGGAATTTTCGTATAATTTCCTTCAACTGTTGATCTTCCGAAATATTGCATTCTGACGGTGCTTTTTTCCAGCAGAATCCTGGCTCCGGTGTGCGATCCTCCAATAATCATGAAACATGCAAAATAGATGAAATAACATAAGTATTATCTCCAAATATGAAATATATCAATGAATAACAGCAGATTATGATATAAAATAGTGATGCAAATTGGACGTATCAACTCCCCCCAAGCTTAGACTTCGCTTGTCCCCAAGCGAAACTGAACTCAGTAAACAGGACCACATGTTTATGAAGTGAAGAGTCGATAAATAAAATACGGACAAGAAGCATCATATTCATTCACACAAGACATTCTAGTAAACAACTTCCTCATATAATTCAACTTGAAACAAGTATAAGGTAATCACAAATAAAGGTGCATAAGAAATCATAGTTGGTGATGGCAAACTTCGTTCTTGGTCAGAGAACAGTTAACAGATTATACTTATCTATTGAGCAGCGCTCTCATGTTAAAGCTTATGTGGCTCATCCTGCATACTCAATCATAATGATCATTGATAGCTTTCAAAGCTATATTCATTCAGATAAAACTTGTACTAAACAAGGAAGAGTAAAGACATGATGAAGCAAATCACAATATAATGGTTTGATCACAATAACTCAAATGCTTGCTTGAGATGGATGGAAATAGGTTTACTGACTCAACATAAAGTAAAAGACAGGCCCTTCGCAGAGGGAAGCAGGGATTAAATCATGTGCTAGAGCTTTTTCAGTTTTGAAATCATATAAAAAGAATAAAAGTAAAGTTTTGAGAGGTTTTTGTTGTTGTCAACGACTGGTAGCGGGTACTCTAACCCCCTTGCCAAACAGACCTCCAAAGAGCGGCTCCCATGAAGGACGTTATCTCTACCAGCAAGGTAGATCATCCCTCTTCTCTTTTGTTTACACATGTACTTTAGTTTATTTAAGGATGACACTCCCCCCAACCTTTGCTTACACAAGCCATGGCTAACCGAATCCTCGGGTGCCTTCCAACAAAACTCATACCATGGAGGAGTGTCTATTGCAAAATTAAGTTGCTTACTGATGAATCAGGGCAAAACATGTGAAGAGAATTATTAATGAAAGTTGATTAATTGGGGCTGGGAACCCCGTTGCCGGCTCTTTTTGCAAAATTATAGGATAAGTGGATGAAGCCACTAGTCCATTAGTGGAAGCTG
Source organism: Lolium rigidum (assembly GCF_022539505.1). Lineage (NCBI taxonomy): Eukaryota > Viridiplantae > Streptophyta > Magnoliopsida > Poales > Poaceae > Lolium > Lolium rigidum. The sequence continues at coordinate 134,903,886 of NC_061510.1, read as the reverse complement.
CCTAACAAGACTGAAAGATAAAACACCACATACTTCCTCATGAGCTATAAAACATTGACACAAATAAGAAGTAATAAATTTTGAATTGTTTAAAGGTAGCACATGAAGTATTTACTTGGAATGGCAGAAAATACCATGCAGTAGGTAGATATGGTGGACACAAATGGCATAGGTTTTGGTTCAGGTTTGGATGTATGATAGCGTGTAACTCACGCGTTCGTTGGGAACCCCAAGAGGAAGGTATGATGCGCACAGCAGCAAGTTTTCCCTCAGAAAGAAACCAAGGTTTATCGAACCAGGAGGAGCCAAGAAGCACGTTGAAGGTTGATGGCGGCGGGATGTAGTGCGGCGCAACACCGGAGATTCCGGCGCCAACGTGGAACCTGCACAACACAACCAAAGTACTTTGCCCCAACGAAACGAGTGAGATTTTCAATCTCACCGGCTTGCTGTAACAAAGGATTAACCGTATTGTGTGGAAGATGATTGTTTGCGAGAAAACGAGTAAAGAACAATTGCGATAGATTGTATGCGATGTAAAGAATAGGACCGGGGTCCACGAGTTCACCAGAGGTGTCTCTCCCATAAGATAAAAGCATGTTGGGTGAACAAATTACAGTCGGGCAATTGACAAATAGAGAGGGCATAACAATGCACATACATGATATGATAAATATAGTGAGATTTAATTGGGCATTACGACAGAGTACATAGACCGCTATCCGAGCATGCATCTATGCCTAAAAAGTCCACCTTCAGGTTATCATCCGAACCCCTTCCGAGTATTAAGTTGCAAAACAACGAGACAATTGCATTAAGTATGGTGCGTAATGTAATCAATAACTACATCCTTAGACATAGCATCAATGTTTTATCCCTAGTGGCAACGAGCACATCCACAACCTTAGAACTTTCCGTCACTTGTCCCGGATTTAATGGAGGCATGAACCCACTATCGAGCATAAATACTCCCTCTTGGAGTTAAGAGCAACAACTTGGCCGAGCCTCTACTAATAACGGAGAGCATGCAAGATCATAAACAACACATAGGTAATAGATTGATAATTAACATAACATAGTATTCTCTATCCATCGGATCCCGACAAACACAACATATAGTATTACGAGATAGATGATCTTGATCATGTTAGGCAGCTCACAAGATCCAACAATGAAGCACATAAGGAGAAGATGACCATCTAGCTACCGCTATGGACCCATAGTCCAGGGGTGAACTACTCACTCATCACTCCGGAGGCGACCATGGCGGTGAAGAGTCCTCCGGGAGATGATTCCCCTCTCCGGCAGGGTGCCGGAGGTGATCTCCAGAATCCCCCGAGATGGGATTGGCGGCGGCGGCGTCTCAGTAAGGTTTTCCGTATCGTGGCTCTCCGTACTGGGGTTTTCGCGACGGAGGCTTTAAGTAGGCGGAAGGGCAAGTCAGGGGGCCACACGAGGTGGCGACACAACAGGGCCGCGCGGCCAGCACCTGGGCCGCGCCGCCCTAGCGTGTCGTCGCCTCGTGGCCCCACTTCGTCTCCCCTCGGTCTTCTGGAAGCTTCGTGCAAAAATAGGACCCTGGGCGTTGATTTCGTCCAATTCCGAGAATATTTCTTTACTAGGATTTCTAAAACCAAAAACAGCAGAAAACAGCAACTAGCTCTTCGGCATCTCGTTAATAGGTTAGTGCCGGAAAATGCATAAATACGACATATAATGTGTATAAATCATGTAGATATCATCAATAATGTGGCATGGAACATAAAATTATCGATACGTCGGAGACGTATCAGCATCCCCAAGCTTAGTTCCTGCTCGTCCCGAGCAGGTAAACGATAACAAAGATAATTTCTGGAGTGACATGCCATCATAACCTTGATCATACTATTGTAAGCATATGTAATGAATGCAGCGATCAAAACAATGGTAATGACTTGAGTAAACAACTGAATCATAAAGCAAAGACTTTTCATGAATAGTACTTAAAGACAAGCATCAATAAGTCTTGCATAAGAGTTAACTCATAAAGCTATGATTCAAAGTAAAGGTACTGAAGCAACACAAAGGAAGATTAAGTTTCAGCGGTTGCTTTCAACTTGTAACATGTATATCTCATGGATATTGTCAATGTAAAGTAATATAACAAGTGCAATATGCAAGTATGTAGGAATCAATGCACAATTCACACTTTGCTTCTTGAGGTGGAGAGAAATAGGTGAACTGACTCAACATAAAAGTAAAAGAAAGGTCCTTCAAAGAGGAAAGCATCGATTGCTATATTTGTGCTAGAGCTTTGGTTTTGAAAACATGAAACAATTTTGTCAACGGTAGTAATAAAGCACATGTATTACGTAAATTATATCTTACAAGTTGCAAGCCTCATGCATAGTATACTAATAGTGCCCGCACCTTGTCCTAATTAGCTTGGACTACCGGATCATCGCAATACACATGTTTTAACCAAGTGTCACAAAGGGGTACCTCCATGCCGCCTGTACAAAGGTCTAAGGAGAAAGCTCGCATTTTGGATTTCTCGCTTTTGATTATTCTCAACTTAGACATCCATACCGGGACAACATGGACAACAGATAATGGACTCCTCTTTTATGCATAAGCATGTAACAACAATTAATGTTCTCATATGAGATTGAGGATATATGTCCAAAACTGAAACTTCCACCATGATTCATGGCTTTAGTTAGCGGCCCAATGTTCTTCTCTAACAATATGCATGCTCTAACCATTAAAGTGGTAGATCTCTCTTACTTCAGACAAGACGGACATGCATAGCAACTCACATGATATTCAACAAAGAGTAGTTGATGGCGTCCCAGAAGCATGGTTATCGCACACTAAGCAACTTAATAAGAGATAAAGTGCATAAGTACATATTCAATACCACAATAGTTTTTAAGGCTATTTTGTCTCATGAGCTATATATTGCAAAGGCGAATGATGGAAATTTTAAAGGTAGCACTCAAGGAATTTACTTTGGAATGGCGGAGAAATACCATGTAGTAGGTAGGTATGGTGGACACAAATGGCATAGTGGTTGGCTCAATGATTTTGGATGCATGAGAAGTATTCCCTCTCGATACAAGGTTTAGGCTAGCAAGGTTATTTGAAACAAACACAAGGATGAACGGTGCAGCAAAACTCAAATAAAAGACATATTGTAAATGTTATAAGACTCTACACCGTCTTCCTTGTTGTTCAAAACTCAATACTAGAAATTATCTAGACTTTAGAGAGACCAAATATGCAAACCAAATTTTAGCAAGCTCTATGTATTTCTTCATTAGTAGGTGCAAAGTATATGATGCAAGAGCTTAAACATGAGCACAACAATTGCCAAGTATCAAATTATCCAAGACATTTTAGAATTACTACATGTAGCATTTCCCGATTCCAACCATATAACATTTTAACGAAGAAGATTCAACCTTCGCCATGAATACTATGAGTAAAGCCTAAGGACATATTTGTCCATATGCAACAGCGGAGCATGTCTCTCTCCCACACAATGAATGCTAGGATCCATTTTATTCAAACAAAAACAAAAACAAAAACAAACGAGACGCTCCAAGCAAAGTACATAAGATATGATCGAATAAAAATATAGTTTCGGGGGAGGAACTCGATAATGTTGTCGATGAAGAAGGGGATGCCTTGGGCATCCCCAAGCTTAGACGCTTGAGTCTTCTTAAAATATGCAGGGGTTAACCACGGGGGCATCCCCAAGCTTAGAGCTTTCACTCTCCTTGATCATATTGCATCATTTCCCTCTCTTGATCCTTGAAAACTTCCTCCACACCAAACTCGAAACAACTCATTAGAGGGTTAGTGCACAATAAAAATTAACATGTTCAGAGGTGACATAATCATTCTTAGCACTTCTAGACATTGCATAAAGCTACTGGACATTAATGGATCAAAGAAATTCATCCAACATAGCAAAAGAGGCAATGCGAAATAAAAGGCAGAATCTGTCAAAACAGAACAGTTCGTAAAGATGAATTTTAAAATGGCACCAGACTTGGTCAAATGAAAATGCTCAAATTTAATGAAAGTTGCGTACATATATGAGGATCACGCACGTAAATTGGCATATTTTTCTGAGCTACCTACAGAGAATTAGGCCCAGATTCGTGACAGCAAAGAAATCTGTAACTGCGCAGTAATCCAAATCTAGTATGAACCTTACTATCAAAGACTTTACTTGGCACAACAAAACATAAAACTAAGATAAGGAGAGGTTGCTACAGTAGTAAACAACTTCCAAGACTCAAATATAAAACAAAGTACTGTAGTAAAAACATGGGTTGTCTCCCATCAGCGCTTTTCTTTAACGCCTTTCAACTAGGCGCAGAAAGTGTAAATCAAGTATTATCAAGAGATGAAGCATCAACATTGTTACCAGGGGTGTTAGGAGTTTTATCAATTTTAGGCCTATAATAATTCTTTGGTTTAGGCACCTTAGAGACATACATGAATTTTTGCTCCTTACCCACATAAGCTTTCTCTTTAAATTTAAGAGAAGAAAAAGTTGAACCCAATTTTCCCATAGCTTCTTCAAGTTTACCGATTCTATGGGTTCGATTATCATGGATAGCACTAGTTTCTAAAGTAGCAATTCTTTCATTAATTCCTCCTAGGGTTTTATCAAGTTTATCAGTATTATCAAGTAATATTTCCAATTTAGTTTCAACACTTGGAAAAAATTTCTCTATTGCTTCCAATTTTCTCATGACGTCCTCAAGAGAGATTTCACTTTTAGTTTCATTAACAGGTGGTATTCCAACTAGACTCTCAATGATGCAACTAGCTTCTAAAGCAGGAGTACCTAGGAAATTACCCCCCGAAAGAGTATCAAGAACATACATATTCCAACTAGATATACCAACATAAAAATTCCTAAGTAGGATAATAGTGGAGTGTTTCTTAATGCACCTATGATGAACATCACTAATTCTGTACCAAGCATCTTTAAAACTTTCTCCACCTTGTTGCTTAAATGAACGGACTTCAACTTCAGGATTACTCATTTTAGCAATAGTAAATAAAGCAAACTAGATAAAGTAAATGCAAGTAACTAATTTTTGTGTGTTTTTGATATAGAGAGCAAGACAGTAAATAAAGTAAAGCTAGCAACTAATTTTTTGTGTTTTATTTAAGTGCAGCAAACAAAGTAGTAAATAAAATAAAGCAAGACAAAAACAAAGTAAAGAGATTGGGAAGTGGAGACTCCCCTTGCAGCGTGTCTTGATCTCCCCGGCAACGGCGCCGGAAAAGAGCTTGATGGCGTGTAACTCACACGTTCGTTGGGAACCCCAAGAGGAAGGTATGATGCGCACAGCAGCAAGTTTTCCCTCGGAAAGAAACCAAGGTTTATCGAACCGGGAGGAGCCAAGAAGCACGTTGAAGGTTGATGGCGGCGGGATGTAGTGCGGCGCAACACCAGAGATTCCGGCGCCAACGTGGAACCTGCACAACACAACCAAAGTACTTTGCCCCAACAAAACAGTGAGATTGTCAATCTCACCGGCTTGCTGTAACAAAGGATTAACCGTATTGTGTGGAAGATGATTGTTTGCAAGAAAACGATAAAGAACAATTGCGATAGATTGTATGCGATGTAAAGAATAGGACCGGGGTCCACAGTTCACTAGAGGTGTCTCTCCCATAAGATAAAAGCATGTTGGGTGAACAAATTACAGTCGGGCAATTGACAAATAGAGAGGGCATAACAATGCACATACATGATATGATAAATATAGTGAGATTTAATTGGGCATTACGACAAAGTACATAGACCGCTATCCAGCACGCATCTATGCCTAAAAAGTCCACCTTCAGGTTATCATCCGAACCCCTTCCGGTATTAAGTTGCAAAACAACGAGACAATTGCATTAAGTATGGTGCGTAATGTAATCAATAACTACATCCTTAGACATAGCATCAATGTTTTATCCCTAGTGGCAACAGCACATCCACAACCTTAGAACTTTCTGTCACTGTCCCAGATTTAATGGAGGCATGAACCCACTATCGAGCATAAATACTCCCTCTTGGAGTTAAGAGCAACAACTTGGCCAGAGCCTCTACTAATAACGGAGAGCATGCAAGATCATAAACAACACATAGGTAATAGATTGATAATTAACATAACATAGTATTCTCTATCCATCGGATCCCGACAAACACAACATATAGTATTACGGATAGATGATCTTGATCATGTTAGGCAGCTCACAAGATCCAACAATGAAGCACATAAGGAGAAGACGACCATCTAGCTACTGCTATGGACCCATAGTCCAGGGGTGAACTACTCACTCATCACTCCGGAGGCGACCATGGCGGTGAAGAGTCCTCCGGGAGATGATTCCCCTCTCCGGCAGGGTGCCAGAGGTGATCTCCAGAATCCCCCGAGATGGGATTGGCGGCGGCGGCGTCTCAGTAAGGTTTTCCGTATCGCGGCTCTCCGTACTGGGGTTTTCGCGACAGAGGCTTTAAGTAGGCGGAAGGGCAAGTTAGGGGGCCACACGAGGTGGCGACACAACAGGGCCGCGCGGCCAGCACCTGGGCCGCGCCGCCCTAGCGTGTCGTTGCCTCGTGGCCCCACTTCGTCTCCCCTCCGGTCTTCTGGAAGCTTCGTGCAAAAATAGGACCCTGAGCGTTGATTTCGTCCAATTCCGAGAATATTTCTTTACTAGGATTTCTGAAACCAAAAACAGCAGAAAACAGCAACTGGCTCTTCGGCATCTCGTTAATAGGTTAGTGCCGGAAAATTCATAAATACGACATACAATGTGTATAAAACATGTAGATATCATCAATAATGTGGCATGGAACATAAGAAATTATCGATACGTCGGAGACGTATCAATGTACGAGAAGCATTCCCTCTCAGTACAGGTCTTTGGCTAGCAAGGCTAATTAGCAAGCATAAGAGTTGAGGGAAACAAATAAATATACATGTGATAGACATAATCATGCATCTTTCTTGCAAGCACAAACAATTTTAACTTCAGAATAATAAACTATGAGCTAACAAGAAAGGAAGACAATGAAACAACTATATGTATTTGTCTTTTCTACTTAAACCTCAAGGTGTTGTTGCTATTGACCAATGCTAAGTTTGCCAAAACCAAATAGATTTACTCAATGCTCCCAAAGTGGTACCAATACTAAAATCAAGATCAATCATATACTAGAAATTGCAAACTAAAATAAGATGTGCAATATGTAAATGATAAGACTTCTCATTAATATTTCATAACGATAACTCACACCAAGGGATACATAGACAACCAACTAAAGGAGAGATACTTCCACACCGCAACCCATCTTATATGATAACTTCCCTACTCATGATATGACACTACTTGATAGTAAAAAGTAAAAGGTGGTGATGATGTGATACCGCGACACTCCCCCAAGCTTGGAACAAACCAAGGGGATGCCAATACCGATGATGAATTACTCCTTTGGCTGTGGCGGTGATGAATTCCTCCCGCGCTCCTTACAGATCTCCTTCAGCTTCAATTTCTCAGCTTGGCAATTCTGCACTAAGACTCGAAGAGATTCATTGTTATCTGAAGTTGGCGGTGGCGACCTTGTGATGGGTATCGAGTAATATTCCAGCATTCTACGGAGTCGGTAATTCTCCTCCTGGAGTATCTCCACTTCTCTTCTTAGAGCCCGGTATTGACCACAAAACTCATCGGTAGTCCGTAGAGCTTCTTCCAGACACAGGGAAAGAGTCGAGGCCAAGAGCAGGTGGTAAGGGTCCCCGCAAGTTATGAGCGAAAGAACGTCGAGTGTTAACAGATCCCACCAAGATTTGCTTACTCCCAACAGCTTGTTGCTCTTGTTTTGACGACACCCTTTTCACTTCTTCATTCGGAATCCCTTTGCCCTCGTTGTTGGAGGCCATGGTGCTCCTAGATTGAAAACAGATCCTGCCAGAAACAGCTCGAAACAAAACACGTCGAGAAAACGATATACGGACCTCCAGGGGTCCGGGGGATTATATAGCAAATTTTTTTACAACAAACGGAAAGTACCAGGTCGAACCAGAGTCGGAGAGGGGCGACGAGGCGGTGTCCTCATAGGGTGGCGCGGCCAGGCTGGGGCCCGCGCCGGCCTATGGGGACACGCCCTCGTGCGTCTCCTCCACTCCGTTTCGATCTCGTAATTTTTCATATTTTCCAAAAACAGCAAAAACATTGTTCGGAAAGTAAATCGCGAACTTTTATTACCTGTACTGTTACCTATTCAAAGTCGGGTTCTGGCGGATCGTCAATTTGACCTTTGATGAAAGCCTCCGGTGTTTCCACTCGAATAACATCAACATCTACATTATAAGAATCACCTGAGATATAATGCTTGAGTCTTTGTCCATTCACCACTTGCGTGGCATTACCTTGGAGAGAACTAATTTTAATTGCTCCTGAACGATACACCTCCTCAACAACATATGGTCCTTCCCATTTCGAGAGTAATTTCCCTGCAAAGAATCTGAGACGAGACCGATACAATAGGACTTTATCCCCAATATTAAACTCTCTTTTGATAATCCTTCTATCATGCCATTTCTTAACTTTCTCTTTAAAGATTTTAGCATTTTCATAAGCTTCACTTCTCCATTCATCTAGAGAACTTAACTGCAGCAACCTCTTATTACCGGCTAGTTTAGGATCTTTATTTAGTTCTCTAACAGCCCAATAAGCTTTATGCTCTAGTTCTAAAGGTAAATGACAAGCCTTTCCATAAACCATTTTATAAGGTGACATTCCCATGGGGTTTTTATAAGCAGTTCTATATGCCCATAGTGCTTCCTTCAATTTACATTAACAGTCTTTTGCAAGATAGATTTAATTTCTCTATTTGATAGTTCTACTTGCCCACTAGTTTGAGGATGATAAGCGGAAGCAATTCTATGATTAATACCATATTTAGCAAGAGTCTTTCTAAAACCACCATGAATAAAATGAGACCCTCCATCTGTCATAATATATCTAGGAACTCCAAATCTAGGAAAAATAATGTCTAAAAGCATTCTTAGAGAGGTCTCACCATCAGCACTTTTTGTAGGTATGGCTTCCACCCATTTAGTAACATAATCAACAGCAACAAGTATATGAGTGTTACCTTCTGAAGAGGGAAAAGGTCCCATGAAGTCAAATCCCCAACAATCAAACGGTTCAATAACGAGAGTATAATTCATAGGCATTTCATTGCGTCTGGAGATATTACCAACCCTTTGACATTCATCACAAGATAAAATAAACTTCCTTGCATCTTTGAAGAGAGTTGGCCAATAAAAACCTGATTGTAGAACCTTTTGCGCGGTTCTATCTCCGGCGTGATGTCCTCCATAAGCACTACCGTGACATTTACTCAATATCTCTTGTTGTTCATATTCGGGAACACACCTTCGCAGAATACCATCCACTCCTTCTTTATATAAGTGTGGGTCATCCCAAAAATAATGCCTCAAGTCATAAAAGAATTTCCTCCTTTGCTTGAGCTGAAAAGGTTGGAGGCAAGTACTTGGAAACAATAAAGTTAGCATAATCAGCATACCAAGGATCTGTCTCGCGAGCTCACCTTTATTACAGCCAATTGTTCATTTGGAAAACTATCATTAACAGGAACGAGGATCATAAGCAATATTTTCCAATCTAGACAAATTATCGAGCAACAGGATTATCAGCACCTTTCCTATCTACAATATGTAAATCAAATTCTTGCAAAAGAAGTATCCATCTAATAAGCCTTGGCTTAGCATCTTTCTTTGTCATAAGATATCTAATTGCAGCATGATCAGTATGAATTGTAACTTTTGAATCAACAATATAAGATCTAAACTTATCACAAGCAAAGACTACAGCTAACAGTTCTTTTTCAGTTGTAGCATAATTTCTTTGAGCAGCATCAAGAGTTTTACTAGCATAATGAATAACATTCAGTTTTTTATCTACTCGCTGTCCAAGAACAGCGCCTACAGCAAAATCACTAGCATCGCACATAATTTCAAATGGTAAGTTCCAATCGGGAGGTTCAACTATAGGAGCAGATTGTTAAGGCTTTCTTTAGAGTTTCAAAAGCTTCCTTACAATCATCATCAAAAACAAAAGGTACATCTTTTTGAAGAAGATTAGTAAGAGGCTTTGAAATCTTAGAAAAATCTTTAATAAATCTCCTATAAAACCCAGACATGACCAAGAACACTACGAATACCTTTAACATCCCTAGGATAGGGCATCTTCTCAATTGCTTCAACTTTAGCTCTATCAACTTCAATACCTCTCTCGGAAATTTTATGTCCCAATACAATTCCTTCATTAACCATAAAGTGGCATTTCTCCCAATTAAGAACAAGGTTAGTTTCTTCACATCTCTGCAAAACTTTATCAAGGTTCCGCAAGCAATTATCAAAAGAATTTCCATAGACGGAAAAATCGTCCATGAATACCTCTACAATACTCTCACAAAAGCCATGAAAAATAGCGAGACATGCATCTTTGAAAAGTAGCAGGAGCATTACATAAACCAAAAGGCATACGCCTATAAGCATAAGTTCCATAGGGACAAGTGAAAGTGGTTTTCTCTTGATCTTTAGTTTTAACAGACAATTTGTGAAAACCCAGAATAACCATCAAGAAAGCAAAAATGAGTATTTTTAGATAACCTTTCTAACATTTGATCAATAAATGGTAAAGGGTAATGATCTTTCTTAGTAACCTTATTAACTTTTCAATAATCAATGCACATTCTATAACCTACAACTACTCTTTGAGGGATGAGCTCATCATTATCATTATGCACAATAGTCATTCCTCCTTTCTTAGGAACACAATGCACAGGACTAACCCATCTACTATCAGCAATAGGATATATAATACCAGCTTCAAGGAGTCTTAATACCTCATTTCTTACCACATCCTTCATCTTATGAATTAGACGACGCTGAGGTTCAACAACAGGCTTCACATCATCTTCCATATTAATGGAGTGTTGGCAAATAGAGGGAGAAATCCCCTTCAAGTCATCAAGAGTGTAGCCAATAGCACCTCGGTGTTTCTTCAGTATTTCCAATAACCTTTCTTCTTCAAATTCTGAAAGCTTAGAACTAATAATAACAGGATATATTTTCTTATCATCAATATGAGCATATTTAAGATTATCAGGCAATGGTTTTAAATCAAAGACAGGATCTTCCTTTGGTGGTGGTGTTGTACCCAGATCTTCCACTGGTAAATCATGCTTAAGAATAGGTTGACGAAGGAAAATTTCATCAAGCTCATCTCTTTCTTCCCTAAAAACTTCACTCTCACTATTCTCCAAATGTTGCTGCAAAGGATTACTAGGAGCAAGAGCAATAGATGCACACTGTTCAACTTTAAAATCACTATTAGGCGAATCAATTTTATAAGGAGTTTTGGTAAATTTAGAGAAGTTAAACTCATAAGATTCTCCAGCAAATTTAGTCAAAATTTTCTCTTTCTTGCAATCTATAATAGCTCCACAAGTATTTAGAAAAGGTCTACCAAAAATGATAGGACAATATTTACTAGCAGCAGAACCAAGTACCAAAAAGTCGGCAGGATATTTAATCTTACCACATAAAACTTCCACATCTCGAATAATACCAATTGGAGAGATAGTTTCTCTATTAGCCAGCCGAATAACCACATCAATATCTTCAAGTTCACAAGAACCAATTTCATGCATAATCTCCGTGTAAAGCTCATAAGGAATAGCACTAATACTTGCACCAATATCACATAAACCATAATAACAATGATCACCAATTCTAAGAGATAGCATAGGAACACTAGCTTTCCTAGACTTATTAGGATGCGAAACAATATTAGAAGCATCTTCACGGAAAATAATATGACCATCTTCCACATTTTCGGTCACAAGATCTTTAACAATTGCAACGAGCGAGTTCAACTTTTATTTGTTCTTCAGGTTCTATAGGTTCCTTTTCACTTTTATGAACCGCACTATTTATAACAGAGTACTCATTCATTTTAGCAGGGAAAGGAGTTTTTTCAACATAAGCTTCAGGAATAACATGATCAACATTTTCAACTACAACACATTTATTTATAGATGAATCAATTTTATCTTTATACGGTTCATGATACTTATCAAAGTTCTTCTTAGGCAATTCATAATGAGAAGCAAAAGCCTTATAAAGATTTGCGGCAACTTGAGAATCAAGACCATAAGTAGCACTCATATTACGAAATTTATCGGTATCCATAAAAGCTTCAATATAATTTATACCGATTCTCTATCCTTGTCGTTCTCCCATCCTTCGGTATTTTCTTGGATCCGATTAAGAAGGTCCCTTTTAAACTCTTCCTTGTTGCGTGTAAATGATCCGGAACAAGAAGTATCCAGCAAGGTCTTGTCTTGAAAAGAAAGTCTTGCATAGAAATTATCAATAATAATATTACCAGGAAGCTCATGAATGGGGCATTTGAGCATTAAAGACTTCAATCTCCCCCAAGCTTGGGCAATACTCTCTCCTTCATGAGGCCAAAAATTATATATGCGATTCCGATCTTTATGAATCTCACTTGGAGGATAGAACTTAGAATAAAACCGGGGCACAATATCATTCCATTCAAGAGAATCCCCATTATCCGAGTAATTTATACCAATGCGCCGCTTTACCGGACAGCGATACGAGAGAATAGTTTCTTCCTCACTTCATCCATAGCAATACCTGCACACTTGAATAAACCGCATAATTCATGTAAGAACAGTAAATGATCTCCGGGATGGACGGTTCCATCCCCTGTATAACGGTTACCCACTACACGTTCAATAATTTTCATAGGTATTTTGTATGGTATTTCTTCCTTACCTGGCGCCTCATCCACTACCTTTGCAGTAGTAGTAGATTTCCCAAATAAACATTCAAGAGAAGATCTCTCCATAATGAATTATAGCAGCACGCAGAAATAAAATCAGCACAAACAGTAGAATTTTCCCTTACCAATTCCACTTACCAATAGCGTTCACTCCCCGGCAACGGCGCCAGAAAATAGTCTTGATGACCCACAAGTATAGGGGGTGTATCGCAGTATCTTCGATAAGTAAGAATGTCGATCCCAACGAGGAGCAGAAGGTGTTGACAAGCAGTTTCGATGAAGGATTCACTGTAAATGCTCACGGACAAGTATTCAGGGGGCTTTGATGTAACAGATGAATAAAGTACGAGTAAGTAAAGTGCGAGAGTAATAATTGCAGCGAGTGGCCCAATCCTTTTTAGCACAAAGGACAAGCCGGTTTGTTTACTTATATTAACCAAATGTTCTCGAGGACACACGGGATTTTAGTCTAGTGCTTTCGCTTCATACGGCTAATTAATCTTCATTGTTTTGATAAGTGTTGTGTGGGTGAACCTATGCTAATGTACCGCCCTTCCTAGGACTAATACATACTTGTGATTATACCCCTTGCAAGCATCCGCAACTACAAGAAAGTAATTAAGATAAATCTAACCACAACCTTAAACTATGAGATCCTGCGATCCCTCCTGCATCGATATACCAACGGGGGCTAAGGTTTCTGTCACTCCGGCAACCCCGCAATTGGCAAACGAGTACAAGATGCATTCCCCTAGGCCCATAAAGGTGAAGTGTCGTGTAGTCGACGTTCACACGACACCACTAGAAGAATAACACCACAACTTAAATATCATAACATTGAATATTACTCAACCATACTTCACTACTAACATTTAGACTTCACCCATGTCCTCAAGAACTAAACGAACTACTCACGAGACATCATATGGAACATGATCAGAGGTGATATGATAATGAATAACAATCTGAACACAAACCTTGGTTCAACGGTTTCACTCAATAGCATCAATACCAAGTAGAAATCAACACCAGGAGAGTTTCCCCTATCAAACAATCAAGATCAAACCCAAATTGCTACAGCGGTGACGAGGTGCAGCGGTGGAGACGGCGGTGATGATGATGAAGATGATGGTGATGATGATGGAGATGATGTCCTGCTCGATGACGGTGACGATGGCATCGATTTCCCCCTCCGGGAGGGAATTTCCCCGGCGGATTCCTGCCCGCCGGAGAGCTCTTTTCTCTCTGGTGTTCTCCGCCCCGCAGAGGCGGCTGTGGCTCTGTTCGACGTACCCCTCTGGCTTAGGTTTTCGGGACGAAGGCATACGCGAAGAAAAGGAGGCGAGAGGGGTTGTGGGCCCCCCTCCTCACAGGGCGGCGCGGCCAGGGCAGGGCCCGCGCCGGCCTGTGAGGGGGGCCCATGGCGGCCCTCCTCAGCTCCCCCTTCTGGCTCCCTTCGTCATCAGGAAAAATAGGAATTTTCGTATAATTTCCTTCAACTGTTGATCTTCCGAAATATTGCATTCTGACGGTGCTTTTTCCAGCAGAATCCTGGCTCCGGTGTGCGATCCTCCAATAATTATGAAACATGCAAAATAGATGAAATAACATAAGTATCTCCAAATATGAAATATATCAATGAATAACAGCAGATTATGATATAAAATAGTGATGCAAATTGGACGTATCAATCTCCCCGGCAACGGCGCCAGAAAAAGTGTTGCTGGCGTGCAGTTGACGTGGGAGTTAGAAATCTTCATGGAGTAACTTTTCTTCAGGTCCCCGGCAACAGCGCCAGAAAAAGTGATTGATAGCGTGTAAGACACACGTCCGTTGGGAACCCCAAGAGGAAGGTGTGATGCGCACAGCAGCAAGTTTTCCCTCAGTAAGTGTTACCACCGGAATTTAGCCAGAGCAGGAGGTGGGCCGTGACCGATGATGGGCTTAGAAGGCATGTAAATGAAGTATCTCTGAACCGGCCTTGTGCGAGAAATTGGCTAGATTGCCCGTGTATCTGTATATTATGGTAGATTTAGAATTAAGAGATAGAGTTTAGCTCGTACACGGTTAGGATTATTCCTAAATTAGAAAGTCCACGGACTATAAATATGTATCTAGGATTATTGAGAAGGAGGACGATCACGTTCACAACAAACCAATCTAGGCGCATCGCCACCCCTTGTTTCGAGGGTTTCTCCCGGGTAAGCACCATGCTGCCTAGATCGCATCTTGCGATCTAGGCAGTATCAGTTTATTTGTTATTGGTGTTGCTCGTGCTGAAGCCTTTTTGATGGCGAGCAACACCCTTATCGTAGATGTTTTGGGGCTTACGTCTATGTGTTTATGTTATGCTTGCTTAGCTACGCTGCCCCTCAATATCTAGCTGCCCTTACACCTATCTTGGGTGTAAGGGCAGCATCTTGCTTAATCTTTGTTTAGTAGATCTGATCTATTATAGTCGTTCCTTGTTTTACAAGGATTAGTTTGATATCTGCATGGTTAAGCCTTACAAACGGATTGAACGATCCGGTAGTGCGTAAGGTGTGGTCTATTAAGCCCTAAAGGGATTGTTCCGGGGATCAACTTCATGTTGGTTTTTAGGCCTCGTTAGGGCTGGTTTTCCATCATCTTACGTATCTGCTAGGCTCAATTACGCGTAGGATTTTCCGGTTATGCGGTGAAAACCCTAGACTATCGTAGATTAGCTTAGCTTGATATTTATAAAGCATGATCCCCATGTCATTATAAATCTAACGTGAACCATGGGGCAATCGGCTCTTTGAGCCGATCCACAGAACAACTTAAGAGCCGATCGGGGCTCGTATTTAATGTTTACGTGTTTGCCATGCGAGGAAACTAGACGAAGCAATCCATCACCTTCACGACCAGGTATAGGTCAGGTGGCACGCCCTCGCAACCGCCAGGACGTGCGCCAGAGGCATTGCGGGCCGTCGCCCGAGGGACCAGGATCCACCAGCAGTCCTGGGAGCCTCCCGGCTCTACGGTGTTGCCCGTCGCTGCTCGCCGGTGGATTTCTAACAGCAACACATTCTGGCACGCCCGGTGGAACCCTCTACAGCAACTACGTCGACATCTGCAGCAACCATGTCCAAATCTGCGGATGAGGTGGTGGGCGAACCAGTCACGTATGCAGATATGCCTGAAGAGCACAAGAAGAAGTATGATGAGATGAAAGCCATCTTGGAAGCCGATCTCATCGGCTCCTTCATGAAGACCCGTTCACATGGCATCAGGTGGAAAGGGTTCTCCCCCGAAGGTGTTCTTGATGAAGTGGACATGTCTACCCCTTCAGAGGAACGCACCAGAGCTCTGCGCCAGGAACTTAATTACATGGTGGCTCATTCTCTGCACCGTCATTCAGAGAGCTTGGTGAACGCCTTCGAGCGCGTTGCGGTTCGTGTGGTACAGGAAATCATGAAGCATCAGTACTCTCCGTCAGGACCTACCCTAGGGACTCACCAGGGAGAGATACCGTTCCAAATCAAACCGCCGATACCATTCGCGTTTGCAGCTCCAGAGCCACAGGGTTCACCGGCGTACGTCGTCTACAAGGTGGGAGGCGATCCTGGCGATTGCCAATTCCTGTATGAGCCACCTAAAGAGATCCCACATGGATACGTGTGCACCTACGTGCCGGATTGCAACACCTTGGCGCGCACGAACCAGGTTGCACCAACAGGGATTCCTGGAGCAGACACCGATAAGATGGCGTGGCTAGCTAAGTATGCCACCGGAACGAGTCATGACAGCTCGGTCCCTGCAGCTCATACCATGGAACAGATCAGCACCATCTTGAGAGACCAGTTCGGCATCCTGCCGAAGAGGAAAACAAACGGCTATTCCAAGCCGTACCCCGACGAGTATGATTTGATCCCGCTGCCACCAAAGTATCGGCTCCCTGAATTCTCAAAGTTCAATGGATCAGAGGGTCTAGCTCAATAGAACACGTGAGCCGATATTTGGCACAGTTGGGCATGATTTCAGCATCGGACCCGTTACGTGTAAGGTTTTTTGCACAATCTCTCACGGGACCAGCCTTTGGGTGGTACACCTCATTGCCACCAAACTCAGTCCGGACATGGAAGCAGCTGGAAGAACAGTTTCATGTCCAATACCACTCAGAAGATACCGAGGCGGCATTGCCGATCTCACGCGAGTGCGGCAGAAGCGGGGAGAAACGGTGTCGGAATACATTCAGCGTTTCAAGGCTGTCAGAAAACGATGTTATTCGGTTCGTTTAACTGAGAAAGAAGCAGTCGATCTGGCAGCATTGGGCCTCGCAGCGCCGATCAAGGATCTGACTTTCCAAGTAGAGTACAGTTCATTGGCGCACATGGTCCAGAAACTAACATCGTATGAACGGCGTCACCCTGAATTGTACCAGGACAAGTTCAAGCGTCCAGTAGGCCTGGTCGAGACAGAAGAAGCTGAAGATTCTGCAGAAGACCTGGAAGTAGCTGTAGCTGAATGGGCTCGGGGGGCAACTCCCGTGTCCTGCAATTGGGTAAAACCACAAGGGCCTGCGAAAGGGTTTGACTTCGATGTGACTAAGGCTGAGCAGATATTTGATTTATTGCTGAAGGAAAAATAGCTGAAGTTACCTGAAGGCCATAAAATCCCTACGGCGCAGGAAATAAATGGGAGACCATACTGCAAGTGGCATCACTCGTCCACCCATACCACCAATGACTGCAAAGAGTTTCGTCGGCAGATCCAAATGGCAATAGAACAAGGCCGATTGATCTTTGGGCAGTTTACCATGAAAGTAGACACACATCCGTTCCCTGGCGTCAACATGGTGGAACTCACTCACCCCACGAGGCATCTGCCACGTTTCTCTTTTGATGTCAACATGGTAGGGCCTGCACGCCACCATGGCAAGGATAAAGAAGAAAGCAGTCATGCCCGGGTCAAGGATAGGTAGGAGGCTGATCCACGCGACCGGCCCCGATATGATGACAAACGGTACCTCACCAAAGAACAAGTGAGAAGCGTGCGATATCAACGATCATTTTCTGCACATCTCCTTAACAAGTATGAGCGTCAGTATGACCGATGTCGGCAGTACGACAGAGAAGACGAAAGATATCGCCCCGGGGGGCAACCTACTCCTTCTCCATCAGGCTATCTTGCACCAACAATGTCGCTGAGTATGAAGCAATACGCAAGGGGATGGAGTTTCTTATCGAAGCCGGGGCAGAAGCGGTGGAACTTTTTGGTGACTCAAAGTTGGTGATTTCCCAGCTCACGGAAGAGTATAAATGTGAGAGCGAGTCGCTCTTCCCATTGTGGATGCAATGCCGTGAGTTGATGGCACAATTTAGGTACATAAACTTCAATTGGGTCCCAAGGTCGCAGAATATCGAGGCGAACGATCTCGCACAGATGGTGTCAGGCTATAAGGATATAGTAGACAGAGCCGATGTCCAGATACAGTTCATGGAACCAGATGATTGGAGAGCCGATATCTTCAATTACTTGAAAGATTCGGCTCGGGGGGCACCTAAACGGATAAGGTACAAGGCCATGAAGTATGTCCTTATTGGAGATGACATGTTCTACAGGACCTTGGAAGGGTTACTTCTCAAATGTTTGGGAACAGCCGAGGCAAATCGTCTCTTACCCGAGGTACATGAAGGCGCCTGTGGAACTCATCAATCAGCTCATAAGATGAAGTGGTTGATCAGGCGATCAGGGTTTTATTGGCCCACCATGCTTGAGGACTGTTATAATTACTATAAAGGGTGTCAAGCATGTCAGAAGTTTGGGAGCATTCAGATGGTACCTGCGTCAGCAATGAACCCTATCATTAAGCCTTGGCCATTTCGAGGATGGGGCATGGATATGATCGGCAAAATTCATCCTCCATCGAGCAAAGGCCATGAGTGGATTTTGGCCATTACAGATTATTTTACTAAATGGGTGGAGGCCGTCCCTATGAAGTCAGTGGCATCGAAAGATGTCATCAATTTTGTGAAGGAGCATGTCATTCATAGATTCGGGGTTCCCCAGACTATCACGACCGATGGAGGTTCGGTCTTCATCTCTCGCGAGTTTAGAGAGTTCTGCGAAGGCATGGGAATTAAGCTGATCCGATCGTCTCCATATTATGCTCAAGCAAATGGGCAGGCTGAAGCGTCCAACAAGAGCCTTATCAAGCTGATTAAGAGGAAAATCGACGAGCACCCTAGACGTTGACACGAGGTATTGTCAGAGGCTTTGTGGGCTTATCGCATGTCATGTCATGGAGCGGTAAAAACCTCGCCATACCATCTGGTCTACGGACAAGAAGCCGTGTTACCCTGGGAAATCACAGCTGGCTCGAGGCGGATTACGTTTCAGAATGATTTAACAACTGAAGAATATGATGCCCTGATGAGTGATAGCATTGAGGATGTCACGGAGCTTAGACTTTGGTCGCTGGAGAAGATTAAAGAGAACAAAGCCAAGGTAGCTCGTGCATATAATAAGAAGGTGAAACCAAAAGAGTTCCACGTTGGCGATCTAGTATGGGAAGCTGTGTTGCCATTGGGGACTAAAGATAAACTATATGGTAAATGGTCTCCAAATTGGCACGGGCCGTACAGAGTCGACCAAGTGTTGAAGGGCAATGCATACATGCTCGAGGAGCTGAGCGGCGAGAAGTTCCCAGTGGCCGTCAATGGCCAGCATCTCAAGAAGTATTTCCCAAGTATGTGGGATGATGGGCAGTAAATATGGAGGCCGATGCACGAAATCGGCCAGTAAAAAAAATTCTACTGAAGTATTTCCCAAGTATAGGGGTGATGGACAGTGGAATATGGGGGCCGGTGCATGAAATCGGCCGGTAAAAAGGAAATATGTGTGCAAAGCAACAGGATGCTAGGTACAGTCGATGCACGGACATCGACTTGAGAGCAAAACAGCCGATGCACAACCATCGACTTTAGAGGTACAAAATATTACGAGGCGTTTAACGGTGAAAGACCGATACTTTTCTATCGGTCCTTGGAGCGTTGACCTGTTTTGACAATCGGAAGAGTTACTTTGACAATCGGAAGAATCGAATTGCACCATTGGAAAGTCCAAATTGGAAAAGTACTCTTCATTGATCAAAAGAGGGATTTTACAAGAAAGAGCCGATTGCTCTCAAAAGGGTGGTCTGCTCTCAAAGGAGCCGATTGCTACTACTAGTTCTATGCTAGTGGGCCCTAGCCTAGGGCCGTCGCTGCCCTCGTCGTCGCCGTCGTAGCTGCCGTCGGCGCTGCTGCCGGCGGGCTCCTCGTCACTGCTGCCGTAGCCCTCGGCAGGGGCCTCTTCCTCGTCGTCATCGTCGTCGTCGGCGGCGGCATCCGACCCGGCGCGGAAGCGCTTAGCCGGCGGCTCGTCGGAGGAGGTGTCATCCTCCTCTTCCTCCTCCTCGTCGGATGAGGAGAAGTCGTCCCAGGAGAAGAGGTCGTCGTCACTCTCCTCCTCCAACCCCCCGTCCACAAGGAATTGGAAATTGTCCTCCCCGTCAGTCAGGGAGGCGTCGTCCTCTGACCCGTCGGAGAAGATCCAATCCCTCTCGTCCCACCATTCTAGGGCGAGGGCTTCGTACGCTACTATCAGGTCAAATTCCTGCTCCGGTTCGCTGGAGGAGGAGGATTGGAAGGATAGGCCTGAGGAGGCAGAGGAGGAGGAATCCATGGTGGAAGGAGGGCTTTCGAGTGCTACAGAGGATGAGGAGGCGATGAGGAAGCAAACGGCTCAGCGGAGCTTAAATAAAGGGGATCTAGTGAAAGGCGATTTAATGCTGCGGCAATTTCCGAGGACGTGGTGGCAAAAAACTGTCAAATCGTGCAGGGGAGTTGAGAAGGCAAGGCATCATGATGAAAGGATACTACGACGGTTCTGCTCTGCCACGACATGACCTTACGAAGAAAAAACAGAGTGGTTTTGAAATTATCATTGCCAAAACCAGGGGGCATGTGTTACCACCGGAATTTAGCCAGAGCAGGAGGTGGGCCGTGACCGAAGATGGGCTTAGAAGGCATGTATATGAAGTATCTCTGAACCGGCCTTGTGCGAGAAATTGGGCTAGATTGCCCGTGTATCTGTATATTATGGTAGATTTAGAATTAAGAGATAGAGTTTAGCTCGTACACGGTTAGGATTATTCCTAAATTAGAAAGTCCACGGACTATAAATATGTATCTAGGGTTATTGAGAAGGAGGACGATCACGTTCACAACAAACCAATCTAGGCGCATCGCCACCCCTTGTTTCGAGGGTTTCTCCCGGGTAAGCAACATGCTGCCTAGATCGCATCTTGCGATCTAGGCAGTATCAGTTTATTCGTTATTGGTGTTGCTCGTGCTGAAGCCTTTTTAAAGGCGAACAACACCCTTATCGTAGATGTTTTGGGGCTTACATCGATGTGTTTATGTTATGCTTGCTTAGCTATGCTGCCCCTCAATATCTAGCTGCCCTTACACCTATCTTGGGTGTAAGGGCAGCATCTTTCTTAATCTTTGTTTAGTAGATCTGATCTGTTATAGTCGTTCCTTGTTTTACAAGGATTAGTTTGATATTTGCATGGTTAGGCCTTCCAAACGGGTTGAACGATCCGGTAGTGCGTAAGGTGTGGTCTATTAAGCCCTAAAGGGATTGTTCCGGGGATCAACTTCATGTTGGTTTTTAGGCCTCGTTAGGGCTGGTTTTCCATCATCTTACGTATCTGCTAGGCTCAATTACGCGTATGATGTTCCGGTTATGCGGTGAAAACCCTAGACTATCGTAGATTAGCTTATCTCGATATTGATAAAGCATGATCCCCATGTCATTATAAATCTAACGTGAACCATGGGGCAATCGGCTCTTTGAGCCGATCCACAGAACAACTTAAGAGCCGATCGGGGCTCGTATTTAATTTTTACGTGTTTGCCATGCAGGAAACTAGACGAAGCAATCCATCACCTTCCTGACCAGGTATAGGTCAGGTGGGACGCCCTCGCAACCGCCAGGACGTGCGCCAGAGGCATTGCGGGCCGTCGCCCGAGGGACCAGGATCCACCAGCAGTCCTGGGAGCCTCCCGGCTCTACGGTGTTGCCCGTCGCTGCTCGCCGGTGGGTTTCTAACAGCAACCGTAAGAAACCAAGGTTATCGAACCAGTAGGAGTCAAGGAACACGTGAAGGTTGTTGGTGGCGGAGTGTAGTGCGGCGCAACACCAGGGATTTCGGCGCCAACGTGGAACCTGCACAACACAATCAAAGTACTTTGCCCCAACGTAACAGTGAGGTTGTCAATCTCACCGGCTTGCTGTAAACAAAGGATTAGATGTATAGTGTGGAAGATGATGATGTTTGTTTGCAAAGAACAGTAATGAACAATTGCAGTAGATTGTATTTCAGATGTAAAGAATGGACCGGGGTCCACAGTTCACTAGTGGTGTCTCTCCCATAAGATAAATAGCATGTTGGGTGAACAAATTACAGTTGGGCAATTGATAAATAAAGAAGGCATAACAATGCACATACATATATCATGATGAGTACTATGAGATTTAATCGAGGGCATTACGACAAAGTACATAGACCGCTATCCGAGCATGCATCTATGTCTAAAAAGTCCACCTTCAGGTTATCATCCGAACCCCTTCCGGTATTAAGTTGCAAACAACGGACAATTGCATTAAGTATGGTGCGTAATGTAATCAACACAAATATCCTTAGACAAAGCATCGATGTTTTATCCCTAGTGGCAACAGCACATCCACAACCTTAGAACTTTCTGTCACTGTCCCAGATTCAATGGAGGCATGAACCCACTATCGAGCATAAATACCCCCTCTTGGAGTTACAAGTATCAACTTGGCCAGAGCCTCTACTAGCAACGGAGAGCATGCAAGAATATAAACAACATATATGATAGATTGAGAATCAACTTGACATAGTATTCAATATTCATCGGATCCCAACAAACACAACATGTAGCATTACAAATAGATGATCTTGATCATGATAGGCAGCTCACAAGATCTAACATGATAGCACAATGAGGAGAAGACAACCATCTAGCTACTGCTATGGACCCATAGTCCAGGGGTGAACTACTCACACATCGATCCGGAGGCGATCATGGCGATGAAGAGCCCTCCGGGAGATGATTCCCCTCTCCGGCAGGGTACCGGAGGCGATCTCCTGAATCCCCCGAGATGGGATTGGCGGCGGCGGCGTCTCTGGAAGGTTTTCCGTATCGTGGCTCTCGGTACTGGGAGTTTCGCGACGAAGGCTTTAAGTAGGCGGAAGGGTAGGTTTAGGGGCGACACGAGGGCCCCACACAACAGGGCGGCGTGGCCCCACCCTTGGTCGCGCGGCCCTGGCGTGGCGGCGCCTCGTCGCCCCACTTCGTTTCCCTTTCGGTCTTCTGGAAGCTTCGTGGAAAAATAAGACCCTGGGCGTTGATTTCGTCCAATTCCGAGAATATTTCCTTTGTAGGATTTCTGAAACCAAAAACAGCGAGAAAACAACAAGCGGCTCTTCGGCATCTCGTCAATAGGTTAGTGCCGGAAAATGCATAAATATGACATATAATGTGTATAAAACATGTGAGTATCATCATAAAAGTAGCATGGAACATAAGAAATTATAGATACGTTTGAGACGTATCAATGATCTCCCCCTCCGACAAGGTGCTGGGAAGAGCTTCAGAACCCTCCCGAGCTAGGGTCTGCGATGGCGTCGCGACGGAACTTTTTCTGGATGGAGGCTCGGGTGTTTAGGTTTTTCCCGCGTGGGGGGCCCACACCACCCCTTGGCGCGGGCCCACCCTTGGCCACACCATGGGGTGGTCTGGCCGCCCTGTGGCACCTCTTCGACCCTCCTCTGGATTCTGTCTTCGTTACGGTAAAATATTGACTTCAGATTTTGTTTCTTCTAATTTTGAGATTATTTCCTGTACAACTGTACTAAAATACAAAATAGCCGAAAACAGAGAACTTGCACTGTGGCATCTTGTTAATAGGTTAGTGCCGGAAAATATATAAAAGTGCAACGAAGTGTGAGCAAAACATATATAGATTGGTGTAAAACAAGCATAGAACATCAAAAATTATAGATACGTTTGCAGCGTATCAACATATTCTAAAAAAATGATGTGTTGCGAGATTCCATTAAAGTATCAATATGCATATCGGGTACCTCATATTCAACTGCTAAAATATATGTAGCCTACGCTCCATTGAGCGTAACCTAGAAATATACGATCCACGGTCTTGGGTCCGAGTTTGCAGTTGTTTGGAACTGGAGTATTGACTTTCTTCAAGCATCCCCATGCACACAAATAAGAAAGTGACCATTTCTTCCAACCCACTCCTCGTAAGGGTTTTTATCTTTTTTTCTTGTTAGGAACTCTATTCAGGATATGACATGAAGTACCCACCATGCCTTTGGTAAACTCGTGGTGGCTAACATGGAATTCACGAAGTCAGTCAGAGTGCAGTTTTTCCTCTATTGGGGCGAGTAGAGAGGCATCATCCCATGAATAATACCATTTTTTCACATAATTCATCAAAGATTTTAGGAAAATATTCACCACCATGATCCGATCTAAGACGCTTGATGTTTTTCTCCACTTGATTTTCAAATTCGGCCTTATAAATATTTTAAGTAGTCTAAAGCTTCATCTTTAGTTCGCAAAAAATAAACATAGAAGTATCTAATCACATCATCAATCAATATCATGAAATATCTGTTCCCATCTTATTTTAACACACCATTCATCTCGCATAGATCATAGTGTATGAGTTCTGGAGGTGCCAACTTTCTTTCCTCGACCGGCTTATGAAGCTTCCGAGGTTGCTTTGCTTGCACATAACTATGCCACTTAGAACCTTTGGCAATATTGAAATTCGGAATTAAACTCATACTGCATAGAGGAGACATCAAACTAAATTAATGTGACATAAACGAGAGTGCCAAACACTGGTATCATCCCTAACATCCTAACAAATATGGTTTACAAACTTATTGCTGAAATCTGAAAGAGAAAAGCAGAACAAGCTTCCGCACTCATAGCCCTTACCAATAAATGGTTTAAACTTGGAAACAACTACTTTATTAGACCCTAACACAACCTTAAACCTATCTCTTCATAGAAGGGATCCACTAACGAGATTCTTGCTTATAGTAGGGACATGATGGATGTTCCTGAGCTGCACGATCTTCCCCTGAAGTGAACTTCAGATCTACTGTGCCAACACCATGAACAGAAGCATGTGACTTATTTCCCATCAAGACGGAAGAATCCCGAGCGACCTAATAAGAAGTGAACGTAGAGATGTCATCACACACATAAACATTAGCACCTGTATCAATCCACCAACATGGAGATTGAAATACTAAAATAATCATAAAGAGATTACCTTACCCCATTAGACGTTGACATTCTTTGCTATTTTCCCTTTGCGGTCTTCCTGCTCTGGTCAGTCCTTAGAAAAATAGCTAACCTCTCTACAAGTGAAGCAGTTTAAATCAACCTTTTATATTCTTCCTTGAAGTTAGTAGTCTTTGCATGCTTGTTGAAAGAGGGCTTGTTGTTCCCTTTGTTCTTGCCACATGGTTTCTTCTGCACCATGTTGGCGATAGATTGACACTCCCCTTTCTCAGTAATGTCCTTAGCCCGAGCTTTATCCTCAACATTAAGAGACACTATCAGGTTTTTAACCGATATCTTATATTTCTTATGTTGGAGAGTTGTGGCAAAGTTGAAGGGGCACCTTTGCAATAATGCATCCCGCCACAAACTTGTTAGGTAAGACATGTAAGGAGTTCGATCTCTTTTGCAATGAATTGTATCTCATGAGATTGTTCAACTACAGAACGGTTGTTCACCATCCTAAAGTCATGGAAGCTCTCCGTGATTTACAATTCACTGCCTGCATCGGTTGCACCAAATTTTGCATACAGTGCATCACATAGCTCTTTTGTGTCTATTACGTGCATGCACACATCACACAGACAATCAACAAAAACACTCAGAACATATCCAACGAAAAGAGTATTGGCTTCCTCGAACTTTTTCTGATCTTCGTTAGAAATAGCTCCTTCAGGTTTGCCATTCCTAATCGTGAATACTTTCACAACAGTAAGCCTAAGCATGGCCTTCACTTTCCACCTCTTAAAGTGCACACCGGTAAGCTTATCCGGCCTCAACACATCATCAAAACTAGCCATAATTAACTAAGTAAATTTCCTACAATTAGGTTTTTGAAATGTTGGATCATTAGGAAATATTTTCATGATTAATTCCAGAATATTAAATATGACGACATCAAATATTATCATGTGAAACTCAAACATACTAGATGCACTAATCAACATGAAGAATATTACTGCAAATAGTGCAACATCCATGACTAAAACAAGCATCAGATCACATCGCACGTACCGATCGGGTGTAGGTGTAGTAGTCATCCATGCAGTGATAACATTGTTGACGACAACGTTACTGAAGACAGGTCGAAGCAGAAGGCGATGGAGATAGCGGTACACATCACCGAATGACTTGTCCGGTAGACAACCCGTGATGAAGACCTTGAACATTCATGTAGAGCGCTTCCCAAAAACCTAATTCACACACTCCCATACAAGATCGCAAACGCGACTAGTTCTAGAGACCTGCTCGCCTGTTCGTCGGTGCACGCCAACGGGTGGGATGGAGTAGGCTATGGTGGCAGCGCATGCAGAGGTGGCAAAAACCCAAACTCATGTGTAAGATGTGTTTCTGCGGAATCCGAGTAAGAGATTATATAGGCTCACGAAATCCTAGGAAATATGGGCCACACCCACGTCGCACGTTTCGAGTCGGTTACAGTAGCCCACAATCCGGGTCGATGCTCAATCCACTCAACACGAGCGCGATGTTGATATTTGCAAGGAGGAGCAATCGCATGTTGTGACGAGTCGAGACGAGCAAGGAGGAGGAGGAGCGCGCGTGTACCACTTCTCTTTTTGCTTATTTGCAAAGGCTGGAACAACCCATCTTATAAGGTGATCTAACTTCCTCCTAACTTTTCATATCGAACTAAACTTTGCACTCCCACCTTTTTTAAGGGTGTCCACCTTTTGCCACTCCCCTGTGAGCTGCCAATAACATTGGCTTAAACTCACATAGGCTGCCACATATGTGGGCTTTGAGATTTAGTCAAAATTTAAAATACTACATTGCCCAAAGAAAATAAAATGACCCATTATTTCAACAAAAGTTAGCTACACAAGAGGATATAAAAAAACTAGTAGACAAAGTTCATTTATTTAGAAATAGAAAAGGTCAACATAGGCTCATGCATTCAGAACACATAACTTCAACGGAAGCTTTGAATTGAAGTTTGTTTTGCTGATGATATCAATAGTCAGTCTGTCTTACCTCCTCTCTTTGAACAGATTATAAATTGAGAAACAACTTAAATTGACTCTAGAATTTTCTGGAATATCTTCATTAGATCTAGATTTTTCTGGAGATAAATCATTCCTTTTTTTTAAACTAACCATTCTGTTTGAACCTAGCCATTGACTTTAGATTTTTTTTTGAGAGAGTGCCATTGACTTTAGATGATTGGTGAAAACGAAAGGTTTTTTTTTTTATTATCACTTGATGAAGTCTGAAGATTTTCGTTGAATGGGCTTTCAGTGCTACTACATCTCAGCCTCTCTTCGCCTATGGTAGAACGGGCCCAAAATAGCACGATCCAGTGAGGGGAAAAGAAGGCCATTCTGGAACAGATCAGTCATAGGAGGCGAAGAGGGGAGAGAGGGCCCGAGAGATCCGCCACCGCACCCATAGGTCGCCGGAGAAACAGCCGGAGCCCAGACGATGGCGTCACCGGACAGCGGCCGCACGCCGGCGCAAGGCGCGGAAGACGCATCCGCCTCCCCGTGGCCTCTCCGCAAGCTCCAGGTCTCGCCCCCCTACCCCCCGTAATCTTAAATAGAAAGTTGCAATGTCATCGACAAATCTTGGATTGAATCATGTTTCTGACCGCCCTTGTTTACCATAGATGTGTTACATGGCCGTAAGGAATCAGGCGTGTAACCCAATCGAATCCGTATGTAACATGGTTATCTTGAATTAGTATTTTTCTTCTGTTGGGATTCGATTGCAAAAATTACTAGGCGTTCCTATTCCATTTTTGGGGGGAGAAAACCTGTGCACCGGTGCATGCTCAAAATTTCTCTGAACGATCCTAGATTTTACTGCCATTTTCTTTGCACACGATGCTTTTAAAGCTGCACTCGCACCGGCTACACATTTTTGTTGGCTTAACGGAGTTGATATTTGCATTTCTTCATAAAGATCTTTTTTTCTTATTTTGATTTACTCTGACCCACTTTCTGCTTGCATATGTAGAGCTTTGCTCCAGGGCTGTGGTCACAATGCAAAGCCTACGAGGACGTGTTTGTGGAGAGCGCTAAAGGCAAGAGCTATGTTTTCATGTTCCTTCGTTGGGTGCATTTGTCTCAGTAGGATGGTTCCGCAATCAATGCTTGGTTTCATTTTCATTGCAGTTACCATTTCGGATGCACTGGTTCTTGCAAGCGAGCATCAAGCGGAGGCAGTTGGATGTGCCACTGTCGCAGGGTTCATATTTTTGAAAGGTATATCTCTGGTGTTCTGAAAGCATACTGCTACTTGTTTCTTGTACTTCTATGGGCCATGTTGTGGACAAGTAATGGTCCAAGGATATTAATGTTGTATGTGCATTGAAGACAGATTTCAGATATATTTATCTGATCAAACCATGCTGTACATTATAAAGGTACTTTTGAAATGTTACATAAAGATGTGACTAGGCTATGCAATTGATATTTACGTAGACAAAAACATGGTCCCTCATTGATTGGAATTAGAAGCTGAAGAGAAACAGTTTAGTTTTATAAATCCTGAAACCAGAGAACTATGGTCCATCCACAGGATGCCAGATTGTTCGTATACTTGTTTACAAATGTACAAACTGGTTTTAACCCGAGAAAGCAACAAAAGCTAGACGCCGCATGGACATACTAATCACGAGCTAACAAGGAAAATCGTCTGATGTGTTTTACTTTTAGACGAATGATGGAAAACCTGTGAATTTGATGCTTTGTCACTCATATGTCTCCTTACATTAGTAGTCCGGAGTAATGATTAGTATTATAGAAGATTCGTTTCAGTTGCAATTGCACAAGTTCTTTGTCTTAATGTCCTCTTGAATATAGTGGAGGTTTCAGAGTTCTGTTGTACCACTTAAGCAGGAAAAAGCTCCATTATTTCAATATATTATCTTATTTATTGGAGCTAATACAGTATTCATCCCAAATTGAGGTTTTATGTCCTAGCAGTGATATTTTCTTTTGCTTTCTTGGTTTACTAATTCCTTATTGAGATACAAACCTGGAAAATGGTACTCAGGAGAGAAAGTGAACTGTACAGGGCGCTGAGCTCTGTTAGCAAACTCAAATCTTGAGAAAGTGAACTTAGTATGGGCAAAACTTTCATGAGAAATTACTAAATAAATTAATAGACAGCTGTATATCCATTTTAATCACATGTCATTTATACAAGTACTTGTTAGCATCGATTAGTAATGGGCATTTTACTTTTGAAGGCAACGTTTGACAAAGCTTTGTGCATAAGTTGCATGTGAGATACTACTGTATTTGGCAATGATCCATTGAAGTAGTCTATGTTCTGTTCCTGTCTATGAAATGTTGATGCTTGCAAAGCCTGTGGTATTCGTATTGGATATGTATTTGATACTATATGTGCCGGAGACATACTTGATATGTATCCAGCAAGTATGGAAGAATTAACATTAAAGAAAGAAAAATTGGATACAGGTTGGCACAGCCCAGTCGAGTAAGGGGTATCTCAATCCTCCCCATGCCGCATGGCCTCCTTTGTCCCAATTCTATTGCCCCTTTGTCTTGACGGCAGTGACTCCTAGACAGTAGACACCTCTGCCAGCGTTATGAACTCCTCTTCTTGTCATCCCAACGACTCACCCAGTGTCCCAACGACTCAACGGGCAGTAAAAATGTTCCAAGTATGCCACATAATTTATTATTCAATTGAAACAAAGAGTTACACATATCCACATATAAAGCATTTTTTTTGTAAAATGGCACATCCCCTTATCTGTATCACCACATCAAGCAATACCAGGAAGAAAACAAAGTGGGAGAAAGGGTCTGCGAATGTTATGCAGATTAGCAAGTGGAATAGTGCCTGGGCTTAATTGTGTGGATGGTGTGTTAAGTTAATTAGGATTGTGCGATCACATATTCATGTGATGCACATGGCAACCATATCCTTCTAATACATACATGGAATAGCTCAAAGTGGCCCTCTCCCTATATTTTGGCTGATTTTATTTGTTCATTTTGATGAAATAACACTTTTTTTTTTTTGCCTATCAGGCCCTCGGAGATTCTTATACCGCAATACCCTGGGTCGTTTTAAAACGGAGAAGGTATAGTGCTTGCAACTTTGGTTATGCTAATGAAAAATTTATCAGACATCTGTAACATATTAGATTTTGTATGTTCAGAACTTCTGAATATCCATATATTTAATGAAGATAGAATCATGTAACTATGATTTCTTCAAGTACTCATGCTGGTAAATGCTTTGTGGTTTTAGTCATGACTGAGTTCCGATTCTTCTATAGCTTACCTTGTCCAACTGGGTGGGTCATAAGCATGAAAACCATGGCAGACAAACATTCTTTTCCTTCATAAATGTATGTATCATGTTCTCCCATTTTTTTTACAGGATTTACTGAATGATGTTGAAGAAAGTATGATCGAATATAAAACATCTATTCAGAACTTGAGAAAGAATTCCAAGTACACCCTTGACAAAGTAGTGATTGGTGAAAGTGATCTGCAGCGTGGACGAACTGATTTGAGGTAGTATGCATGCAGTCGTTTCTAATCATCTACTTCCATTTCATTGAAAACGCTGTGCTCAAGAATAATCCTTATGTATGTTTTATGGTCATGAACTTTGCAGATCTACTGGTAAGCAAATCCAATCTGTTATAGGTTCAATTTACAAAGCAGAATCCACAGCTGCAGGTATCGAATTCTTTTCCAAAGGCTGGTGTTTTTTATGTATAATTTGAAGCATGATCTCTGCAGATAGGGGGCCATGGGCCACATACATCCTTTGATCGCTTAGTTATATAATATTTTCAATATTTTTTCTTGTGGCCCTAGGTTTGATGGATCGACTAAGAACCATTCCTACCAGACAGTCTCTTGAATTGCGAGCAGAGGTTAGTGAAATAGCTCTATGTGTTAAAACTTTGTCTCCATCTATTATCAAAAGTTACTTTCAACTTAGAATGTGTTTTTCCAACTTTCAGGTGGCTTCCATGGCGTCTGATTTGAAAAAGCAGAGATATGTCCTGGAAGAAAGGGTGAACCAAATATCTGAATATGGTGTCCGGGTCTGACTTTCGCGATCTGCAGACAAGCATAGAATCGCTTCTGGGCCTTCCATGCAATAAACTGAATCACAGAGGGCGATGCTGCTATTTCTAATTAGACAAGCATCTTCTCGGGATTATGACCTTGTTTTTGTTAGCATTTGAATACAAGGTTACTCGCAGAACCATCATTGACTTCGCCTGTCATTTACTACTCCGTATTTGCATGTGTGGAATCTTGCCTGTACTTGTCATTCACATTTCTTCTGCTGATCATTGCCGACTATTATACTCTCTCCGTTCCATATTAGTTGTATCTTTCATACTCGTACGAAAAAACTTTGCTTTTTTGCTTAAGATGTATGCTGCTGCTGCTTCATTCATTTTGCCTGTATCTCATGCAACTTTGCGTGCGCTCTCTGGCTTGTGTGTCAAGTGTTATTCTAGTTTGGAAATAAGAACCAGAAGGTCGTTTTTTTTTCTTAAGGTGTATGCTGCTGCTGCTTCATGCATTTTGCCTGTATCTCATGCAACTTTTTGTGCGCTCTCTGGCTTGTGTGTCAATGTGTTATTCTAGTTTGGAAATAAAGAACTACAAGGTCATATCAAGGTGAGGGAAGCTCCGCTCAACGGATACAAGAGGTGACACTGACAGTGACAAAGGTTTCATTTGCTCATTCTTATATGAAGTCACAAGCTCAACCCTGAGTTACTTTCCCCCTCCCCCTCTCTCTCCCCACCGCCCCCTTTTTCTTCCCGGCTTTCCCCCCTTTCCTCTGGCGGCGCTGCTGGCCGGAGTGGATGGTGGAGGAGAGGCCAACCCTCTCTACTGTATAGCTGTAGGATTAGGTTGTCTACCCATGCAGAGTATGACGCTGTGCCATTAGAGTGGAGCGGTTTGCTCGATCTGTTCGGCTAGATTGGGTGTGTTCTAGGGTTCGTCTTCTTCGTTTTTCCGCTTCAGTGGTCGGAGTTGGAGGCGACGATGGCGAGCATCGCTTCCTTAAATAAAGCCGAAGCTTCTAGAGGGGGTGATTTGGGGATGGGAAGCTCCACCTTACTTCTGTTTCTGTCCTGCCGTGGCGGTGAGGGGAAACGAAGTGGTGCAGCTCCGTCCTTCTTCAAGTGGGTCCTTCTTCAAGTGGCTCCTTCCCCGGCGGTGGATCTTCTTCGACAAGCGCATCCAGCTGGAGGCAACCTTGCCTCGGCTATCCTTGGCCGTCATGGTGGCCAAACATCTGCAACCTCCAACTCGAAGGCCTCTCTCCGTCCTGTTTGCTGGAGCTCGACGCTACGATGCCGCCAAGTGGTTTGTCCCTGAGGGCTTCAAGGTGACCAGCGACGACGGTGTTTCGCCGGAAAGGGGCGCTCGAGCTCTCTGGCCCTGCTCCTCGGCGGTGACGCCTTGACGACGCCGGCGTCGTGTGGCAGAGAAACCCAGGGACTCGATTGCTTTTTCAGATTTGTTGCTAGGGTGTTTCTTGCAAATGTGCAAGCCTTATCTTCAAATTCTAGGTTTTTAGACAAGAGGATGCAAAGGGCCTGTACGAAAATTGTACCTGTCGTCGTGGTGAACAGACAGATGCCATGGGATGGCTTGAGTTGGGGCCGAATGTGCGCTAGAGGATTCGGGGGAGGGTTTTGATAACACAGGGATGAATTCCGGATGGATTACCGGTATCTTTATTGATGAACTTGGCCTTGGCCAGAGGTTGAAGAAGCACAGTACAAGCACTACTTCTAACTTGGGATCTCTCTATTGCATAATCAGCTACCCCGCGCAAGGGTGTGCTCCCTCTCCTTATATAGGGGAGAGGGTGGCTTACAGGCAAAGAAATCCTAAGGGAATCTTTGACTAGACAAACTACTTTACAAAGCCTCTTTGGTAGCAGGTGACACCGGTATGCCTTTAATCAGGAACGGTGACATCCTCCAGTAGCTTTTACGTCATCTTCTGCTTTGGCCTCAGAGCTTCGATTAAAGCTGAAGTGCTTCGCTCATCCTTGTCCTCTAGTCCTTGAGGGAATCTTTGACCAGCTTGCCGACATGCTACAGTGTAGCCTGTACCGGTAGTCCGGTACCTTCTTAGCCTATTCCGGTATACTCCTCCTGCGATACCGGTATAGACTCACTTAGCCACAAACTTAACTTCATTGTCCGGAGTAATCTTTAAACCGGTACCTTTACAGCCTAAACAAGGCTAGTTTGGCATGCCTTTGGCATACCGGGGGTCATCCCCCCAACATTAGTCCCCGAAGCTGGTATAGTCCGGCGGATCCTATCCGACGGACCATGCCAGGTTCCCGTTCCTTAATGTACCGGTTTAACCCTTCCGGTAACCAGTTCAAAACCTTCCGGCATCTATGCCGAACCCATCTCATCATACCGATATTTTCCGGTAGGTCTGTCATTAAACCTTCCTCGACGAAGTCGAGAATATCTCGGAAACAGTGCCTGTCAGAGACATGCGCACTGTTTCTGACGCGCCAGTGTCAGGGGTCACTTCCCTTTGACTTTTGCACTCGCATTTAATGTGCCATACCGGATCCTCGCCGCTGTTCCTGATCCTTGTGGCCTCCCTGTGGCATCTTGTATTTTTATACGTGTAGCTCCGCGCCACGTGGCAGCCCACGAGGTGAAGCGCCACGGGCCTAGCGGTTGCCGGCCCACGAACTCCTTCCCTATTTAAGGGCGCGGCAGTTCCTCATCGTCTTCTTCCTCGCATTCCAAACCTCCTGAGCACTTAGACCCTTCGCCGTTCACGCTCCTCTCGCCGTCGTTCGCCGCCAAGGCTTTGCTCTCCGACGAGCCTCCCAAAGAAGTTCTGCAGAGCTCTGCCCCTCGAGATTCACCACAACCTCTTCGCCTCTTCCGCGCAGAGCACCGTGCGGCAACCCCTTCTTTCTCTTCTCCGTCCGCCGCCCCTAGCCGCTAGCTCGCTGAGCTCCGGCGGACCGTCGCCTTCGTCGTCCACCGCCGCCCTCAGGTTAGTCTCGCGGACGACGCACTCTTCTCCATTTACCACATTGCTCTCGGGCCGGTAGTGTATTTACTTCCTCTTTTCTTTTGTTTTTTCTCTTACTCGTAGATCTTCGCGAGAGGCTAGGTTTGGGGAAACCAGTTTGTAGGTAGATCTTTGAACTTTAGGCAAGTATGTCTTCCGAGGAGTATATATCGGAATCCCTCGCTAGCAGTCACCATATCGAGACCCCCACAACTTCTTCCGGGGAGGAAATCCCGGCTGACCAAGCTTTCGACGGGCTCAAGGCGGACCTCGCCCAGACTGAAGAAGATACCGGTAGCTCCGCTCAGTTTACCGGTAACTCAGGAAAAGAAGCCGACAGTTCGAGCCAAGGCGCTGCCGCCCAATCTTCCGCCATCGATCTCGACTCTTATACGCGCGGGGCCTGGATGGGCTCCGACGTGACCCAGGCGGAGATTGACTGGCTCTACCGCTCCCGGAGGATACCGGAAGAGGTTTGGTGCCGCGTCCCTGGCGAGGAGCGCCAGCCCGAGCCTCAGCCGGGTGAATATGTCGTCTTTTCCGCTCATTTTGAGCGCGAATTAGGCCTTCCGGCGTCGGATTTCTTCCGGCGCTTTCTTGATTTTTATGAACTTCAGCCCCATCACCTTCCGGGCAATTCCATCTTCTATCTTTCTTCCTTCGCCACTTTCATGGAGGGATACGTCGGTATGACCTCCTCTGTAGATAATTTTTCTTTTTTCTACTATCTCCGGAAGAACTCTATCCAGGACACGAAACTTCCGCACCCCAAACCGTTTGTCCAGTGTGGGGGATGCATCCTTTCGCCCCGTCAAGGGAGCTCCTTCTACAAACTCTCCGGTCTGGAGTCTGTCCGGACCTGGCAGAAGTCCTTCTTCTATGTCCGGAACGGTGGCCCGGAAGACTTCATCAATCTTCCGAAATATGTTCCCGGGCCTCCGAGCATGAAGTCCATCCGGATCGCCCTTTTCGTCGAGAAGAACAAGAAGGAGACCAACCTCTCCGCGGACGATCTGGTCATGGCCTTCCTCTCGCGCCGGGTGCTACCCCTTCAGCGGCGCGCCCACAAGATTTGCCAGATGTCGGGCCGGATAGATCCGACCCGGATTACCACTCACCAGCTGAGCGCCTCTGACTTGGTCCTTAAGGCCAAGCAGATTTGCCAAAACACTTTGAGGCCCAGCGGAAAATATGGGTTGGCTCCTTATAGCCGCAACAACTCTCCTCCGCGCCAAGTAAGATCTCGGGATCTCCGGAAGATTTTGTACCGGAGTACATGTGACTTTTCTCCTTTTTCATACTGATTTGTTTTTTTTGTGCCGCACAAATTCCGCCGGATCCGCCAGGAGGAGCGAGCCTCCTACGCCCCCAACCGACACTTCCAGGACGACTGCGACCCGGACCCCTATCTGAAGGGAAAGCACAAGATGGGTCCGACGCACACCAAGCACCCCGGTAACTTCTCAATTCCTAATCCGGCAAACGATTCCGGTTCTGACGATGAGGTCGCTATCCTCGAGGTATTTTGTTCATCCGTCTCCTTATACTCTGTTTCTCTGTAGATCTCCGCTCAGCCAGCGCAAACCCCCAGGTCGTGGAGCGCGAGGTTGGACAGGAGTTCCTGGACAACCTGGCCTCCCGGGGGCGAAAGAACTAGGCTCCGGCCCCTGAGGCCGGCCCCAGCGAAGCTCCCGCCGCCAAGTGTCCCAAGAGGAAGGACGGCGACAAGCCCTATAGCAGGAAGCGCCGGTATAAGATGCCAGTCGCTACTGGGTAAGCTTCCGGTTTCTCTTACTTTTTATCTTTTGCTTGAGATTTTCCTTGTTCCATTGTTTTTTCTAACCTTCTCTTTCCTTTTCTTTCCCATGTCTCCTCTGAGCCTCTCCCGGAGCGCACCGGGCATGACACTAGAAGCTCCTGAGGACGCTGCCAGGACCTCTCCTCCTCCTCAGGCAAGCCCGGTACCGTCTGGTGCCGGCAAATCTCCAGCCTCCCCTCGGGGAAGCAACACAACTTTGGGGCGCGCGGCCCCTGAATTGTCAAACCCCCGCGCGGAGGAGGATTTCACTTCCCCTCCAGACTTTGAAGACACCGGCGCTAGCAACACCGGCGCCGGTAACGAAGAAGCGGAGCGGGCGGAACCTCCGGTTCCCCCCACTCCAAAGAAGAAGAAGAAGGCCACCGCCCCCCCCCCCTCTACGACCATGCCGGAACCTTCCGTGCCGGCAACCTCACCACCGGTCAAGGATGCGCCGGAAGCTCCCTCGCCGGCCAAGGACGTGCCGTTACCTCCTCCGGCACCTCCATCCGGCGAACCCACGGCCGCCGAGCCAGCTCGCCCGAAAGGCGCCAACCTTACCGCTCAGCAACTTGCTGCTGTGGTCAAAGCGGCGACCTCGCCACCTTCCGGCTCGCAGACACTAGTGCTGCATGCCGGCCGCGCCGCCGATGCGGCCAGTGAGAAAGCTTCAGCTCAGCTGGGCCGGATCACTAAGCTCAACCGCGGCGAGGTCAACCTGGGCCCGCTGCTAGAGCATGCAGAAAAGTGGAATCTGGCGGACCTGTCTCCGGTCACCCGCGGCCTGGGCAAGGAAAAACTACCGGTTGTTGATCCTTCCGGCCCACGGAGTACGGCGCAACACCTGAGCCGGCTCAAGCATGCCGTCCAGGAGTTCGACACAGCTTGGCATGATGCCAGCGGCAATGTGGTGGTAAGTTGCACACTTAAACTTCAAAGCTCTCTCTTTCAAATTCATGCCGGTTTTCAATCTCCCAACTTATAGATATATCCACCCAGTCCCCGAGTTTCGGGTTGAGTACGCAGTTCTTAGCGCGAAACTTTCTAGAAGCAAAAACCGGCATAGCCAGTCCCCGAGTTTCGGGTTGAGCATGCAGTTCTTAGCGCGAAACTTGTTTGAAACAAAAAGTCGGCATAGTCAGTCCCCGAGTTTCGGGTTGAGTACACAGTTCTTAGCGCGAAACTTGTTTGTAACAATAATCTGGCATAGCCAGTCCCCGAGTTTCGGGTTGAGTATGCAGTTCTTAGCGCGAAACTTGCTTGAATACCGGCATAGCCTTATCGGAAATTTTAACTTGGACAGGGCACCCTGGACACCCGGAAGCAACTCTTCGAGGAGCTTCTGTGGCAGCACCGGTTCCTCTCTGAGGCCCACAACAAGTGCCAAGGTTAGTTTTTTTTTGCCTCCGGCTTCTTTTGTACCGGTTGCTTCTTTCAATCTATATTCATAAGTTCCTTGCACAACTTCCCTTCCGGAAGCCTCGGTTGAGGACCTGTCCGCCCAACTCTTTGCGCTTAAAGGTAATGTTTGCTTGCTCGTTCGTCTCGCGTTTCTCGATCTTGCCGGTATCTTTTTGTTAATCGCTTGCTCTTCCAGGTTACAGCTGAAAAGGAACAGCCTGTCCTCGAGCACCGCAAGGCCCTGGACGCGCAGGAGAATGTCTGCGCCGAGCTAAAGGACAAGCTCGTGCAAGCTGAACTCCGGCACGCGCGGGAGCTCAAGGACGCCCAGGCTGCTGCCGAGGCCAAGCTGGACGAGTCGCTGAAGGACTTCTCCGATGCCAGCGCACAACTGCGGAAGGAGTTGGAGGAGGAGTCCCGGCTGCTGAAGGAGACACAGGACCGGAACGCCCTGCTCGCGTCGGACCAGGCTGAGTTTGACCGGTTGGTCATTCAGGCCGACGAGCTGGCTTTCAGTAAGTCTCTTTTCTTTCCTTTTCGCTTATAAACTTATACCTTCCGGCAGTATGTCCTTATACCGGTTTCTTTTTTTCTTCTTTTTCTTTTCCTTTCAGAGCTTTTCCCGGACTCCCAGCCGCATGCGCACAAGAGGGTGACAGAGCTCAGGGTTGAACATGCTGCTAGAAACCCGGATGCCCCCTGGAACGCCTACGACCATCTTGTTGCGCTGGCCGCTCGGATCTCCCACATGAGAGCTGTGGACCGGCACCTGGTCGATCTGCCGGAGGTGGCTATGCAAATCTTCAAGGTCCTGTGGCCCGGGGAAGAGGTACCGGCAAATCTGACGCTCCTCAGCCAGCGCCTGAAAGATGCCGGCGAAAGGTTCAGCGAGTGGAAACGCTCGTCTGCCCGTGCCGGAGCTGATGCAGCGCTCTGCGTTGTTTGCTCCTGGTACGAGGAGCTGGACCTCGATGCCCTCCACAGCTTGCGCGGCAAGGCACCTACCGACACAGATTCGGCCTTAACCGCCAAGCGCCAGGATCACGCGTACCGGATCTCTCAATTTGCCCGCACCAGCATCTTCATCCCTCCTCCGGCTGACACCAGGGATGAAATATCCGAGGATGAGGCGGAAGATGCTAGCGAGGACGAAGAGGAGGCCCCTGAAGATGATGCCCCTCTAGAGAAAGCTCCGGAAGCTGGCCCTCAGCCCCCTGTCGCCTGAATTATCTCATTGTTCGCTTGCTATACATGTTGTCTCAAAACAATGTTTGTTAAATTCACCCCCGGTATGCCGGGGTGTTTGATATAAGATAATACTTTAAAGTCCTCTTGGTTGTGCTACACTTTATTATGCCGGTATCTTATATGATATACTGGTAACTTATTATGTTATGTTGGTATGCTACTTTAGCGATTTGCCTTTACTGTTTGCTTTGATCTCACACAGTGAAGATTCCGGAATTGTTTCCGCATCCAATCTGATGCACACTTGGTTCTTTTGTTTTGGCTCTGCCTACCTCTCTGGGTTTTTTGGCGTATGAGTCACAAAGTTCTTTTGCCAAGCAAGCACTTTCTTGAACTTAGAAATAACTCGAAATTTTTCACAAAAAACCGGTATAACCGGGGTTAGTCAAGCTTTCTTCGGATTGTTTGTTTTCAACCTCTCTTTGCATGTTTCACGTGCTTAGATCCTTCCGGTTTATCTTGTTTGCCATGAAGCCGGGTTTCGGACAGCAGCAAAGTCAAAGACTCCGGTAGGTTTAGCACGCTACTATACCGGAAAAAGAAAATGTCCAACAACCAAACCGGTATACTGAAAAAATAAACACATTGCATGCAATTTCGGTAGAGGCAGTCCCCGAGATTCATTCGAGGTGCCGGCATCTTTTATTCATAGCAAATAAGGTACAAAAAGGAACCTCTTACATCACATCTTCAGGAATAGAAAGGACGCAACAAAGTTATGTTCCATGGGCGCTTGGTCTCCTCTCGTGACCTGTCCGTCTTTCCCTTCTTTGATTCCTGTGCATCGATCAAGTAGTAGGCATGTAGAGCCTTGCTCACAATGAAAGGTCCTTCCCACAGAGGTGAGAGTTTATGGCGCCCCTCAGTGCGCTGCACTAAGCGTAGCACCAGGTCCCCTTCCCGGAACACACTCGGATTAACCTTTCGGCTATGATAGCGTCTGAGGTTCTGCTGGTATATGGCTGTTCTTGCCAGAGCCAGCTCCCTTGCTTCCTCGAGCAGGTCCACATCGTTTTCTCGGGCCTCTTTTACCTCTTCTTCGGTATAGAGCTGAACCCTTGGTGAATCATGGATAATGTCGGTTGGTATTACGGCTTTCGCCCCATAAACCATGAAGAATAGAGTGTATCCGGTAGACCGGTTCGGTGTTGTTCTTATGCTCCACAGCACTGATGGTAGCTCATCGAGCCAACATCCCGGTGTCTTTTCAAGCGGTTCAATGAGCCTTGGTTTGATACCGGAAAGCACCAAAACATTGGTTCTTTCCACTTGGCCGTTGCCTTGCGGGTGTGCCACTGAACACAAATCCAACCAGATGTTGTTATCCTCACAGAATCGCTTAAACTCTCCTTGGGAAAAGTTTGTCCCATTATCAGTGATGATGCTATGCGGGTATCCATACCGCAAGATAACGTCTTTCAAGAATTTCACCGCCGTGTGCCCATCACATTTTGCGATAGGTTTCACTTCAAGCCACTTGGTGAACTTATCCACCATCACTAGGATGTGGGTCATGCTTCCCCTTGCAGTTTTGAATGGGCCAACCATGTCAAGGCACCAAACAGCGAATGGCCAAGTTATCGGTATAGTTTTCAGACCGGATGCTGGGGTATGGTTTTGCTTGGCGTACCTCTGGCACCCGTTGCATTTCCGTACCAAATCCTCAGCGTCTTCCAGTGCCGTAGGCCAGTAGAACCCATGCTGGAACACTTTTGCCACCAGCGCCCTTGATGAAGCATGGTGCCCGCATTCTCCTTGGTGAATCTCCACAAACATCTCTTTTCCCTCTTCTGGTTATACACATCTTTGGAGGACACCGGTAACACTTCTATTGTATACCTCAATGATGTCTACGCACGCTTCTATTCCTGTAGACAGTGTTGGGCCTCCAAGAGCAGGGGTTTGTAGAACAGTAGCAAGTTTCCCTTAAGTGAATCACCCAAGGTTTATCGAACTCAGGGAGGTAGAGGTCAAAGATATCCCTCTCAAGCAACCCTGCAATTACGATACAAGAAGTCTCTTGTGTCCCCAACACACCTAATACACTTGTCAGATGTATAGGTGCACTAGTTCGGCGAAGAGATAGTAAGATGCAAGTGATATGGATAAATATGAGTGGTAATAGCAATCTGAAATAAAGATGGCAGCAAGCAAACATGTAACAGAACTTGTTGGAAACGGAGTTTCAATGCATAGAAACAAGGCCTAGGGATCATACTTTCACTAGTGGACACTCTCAACAATGATCACATAAATAAATAAGTTCTCTTCTCTTATGCTACTTTCAAAGACTCTATTGTTGGATAACAAACACCATTCATTGTGTAGGGCTACGAGAGCACCCTCAAGCCGGAGTAAACAAGCTCCACAACGTCATAAAGGAATCACACACGATGCAAACACTGTCACTGTCACACCATGGAGAGTGAATCCGGAGTTCATATTAAAGTAACTCTAGAGTGCATAGTAATAGTTAACTTCATAATCTACAAGAGATCACAATCATAACCTACGCCAAGTACTACATGATGCACACACTGTCCACATTATATCATGAAGGAGGAATAGACTACTTTAATAACATCACTAGAGTAGCACATAGATTAATAGTGATACAAAGCTCATGATCACATAAAGATCACATGGGAGAGAGAGATGAACCACATAGCTATCGGTACAGCCCTTAGCCTCGGGGGAGAACTACTCCCTCCTCATCATAGGAGACAACAATGGCGATGAATATGGCGGTGGTGTCGATGGAGATACCTTCCGGGGGTAATTCCCCATCCCGGCAGCGTGCCGGAACAGAGACTTTTGTCCCCCGAATCTTGGCTTCGCGATGGCGGCGGCTGCGTAACTTTTCTCGTATCGTGGCTTATGTTTGTAGGGTTTTCGCGACGGAGAGGTTTTATAGGCGGAAGGGCAGCCTCGGAGGGGTCCTGGGGGACCCACACCATAGGGGGGCGCCCCCCCTTGGCCGCGCCGCCATGTGGGGTGGGACCCCCTTGGCTCCCCTCTGGCCCCTCTTCGGTGCTCTGGAACCTTCCGTGAAATATAAGATCGTGGGCTTTCGTTTCGTCCAATTCCGAGAATATTTCCCGTGTAGGATTTCTGAGACCAAAAACAGCAGAAAACAGGAACTGGTGACATAGGCATCCCCAATGGGCCTGCCAAAGATGGTACCCGGGGTTCACTGAAGGCCCACGACCCGAAGGATAAGGAGAGTCGGAAGCCCAAATTGTTATTAAGGAAAGCTAGAGTTGTAATAGGAAGCATTATTTGTAATCTTGCGGGACGGGTTAGAAACCCTCCCGGACTCGTAAACTTGTGTATCAAGAATCCCTCGGCTCCGCCTCCTTTATAAGGGGGTCGAGGGACAAAGAAAGGATCGAATAATTGTCTCACAAACCCTAGTTTTCATATCGTCGAGTACTTTTCGGCTGAAACCTTCGAGATCTACTTGCCCTCTACTTCCGACTAAAACCCTAGTCTACAATTTGTAGGCATTGATAAGTTAATACCTTGTCAATTGGCGCCGTCTGTGGGAATTAGAGGTGTCAAGGAGCTGATCTCGATGGCACGTTCAAGCTCGTCGACTTCATCAACTGGAAGCAACGCAGTGGACAAAGGTAAACAGATCGAAACTGGTCTCGTTGATTTTATTCCTCACCCGCCCTCCCGTTTGGATGCATATGCGTATCTGGAGGAGCCCATGGAGATGACGTTTGGAAAGTTCCACTTCCGCGTCGAGAAAGAAGGAGCGTATCGTCTCGAAATTGATCTTGTCGGGATTATCAGCGGTCGATCCCGACTTTTTGAGCTCAGCATCATCTGTCGAGTCAGGCGATTAGGAGATTTCATCGCCACGCTTCATCAGCACCAGGGCGAGCGAAAAACTCACCAAAATCTTCAGTGACATGTCCTTCGAGTCATCTACGGACTCCTATATAAGCGATGACTCGAGCGACACCGACAGCCTCAACTTCATCGACAAATCCATCACCATTGGAAAGGTCTTCACCAATCTCTATGATGGTGTCACCAAACCCGACAAAGTCCAAGCATCCAAAATATCATCAGATCTACGCAATTGGAGAACCAAGCCGGACAGAACCAGCAACGTCAGAGGCTTTCGATGATGCGGGAAATCCGTATGTCGATCCCGCAGATCTTGCGCGAGGTTTGGGAACAAAATATATCGGGGCAGGAACACGAGAGATGGTGCAATTTCCGCAGGCCGTGTGGGATCGAGTCGCAAGAGCTATCGATGGCACAGAACCAATGACTATTGCGGCAACACCTGAGGAGTCACAAGCATACCAATATAGGCTTGCCCGTATCAGGAGGGAGCTTGAGAAACAGAAAATCGAGTTGGATAGAAGGCAGGAAGCAGCCTCTGCATCAAGCAGGCGAAGAGCGGAGCTAAGTCGACATTCAGGAACTTCGGGAGATAGTCACGAGGAAGCTCGAAGGAGAGAAAGATCTCGCCTGCAAAACATACCTGAAGCAGAGAGAGAAAACCTAGTTCAAAACCTCGACATGTCTTTTATGTCAATCGACACGAGGGGGAACATTATTCCTAAGACACGAGAAGCTGGGTACATGGCGACGCAAGCATTCATCCTTGCATCCAAGCCACCTCCCGGAGACCCACGAGAAGCATTGTACAATATGGCTATGCCAGGAGTCGGGGCCATGGGAACGACATTTATAACAACGCCTCCCGAAGGTTCAGCAAGGCAAAATAGTCCACGACCCGCTGCAGCAGCGCCAGGTCCCGAGAGAACAAGTGGAGCACGAGACACAGCAGCGCAAGCACGAGTGGACAGAGCACGACAAAATAGAAGGGAACATCGACACTCCCTAGAGTTAGATGACGAGGATATGTGTGGGTTTCCGTGCTTTACAAGGAGGGTCCGAAAAACTCGAGTTCCTTCGGGGTTTAAACTACCCGATAACTTCAAAAAATTTGACGGCCTGCAAGATCCAGAGGATTGGCTAGTTGATTATCTCGAGACGGTGAAGTTGATAGGAGGAACCAGAGCAACATCCATGCAGAGCATCCAAGTACATCTGAGTGGAGCCGCAAGATCGTGGATAAAGAAGCTTCCCCCATGCTCCATCGACAGCTGGGACAGTTTTGAGGACGTGTTTGTCAAGAACTTCCGATCAACCTGCAAAAAGCCCGCGACACTAGAGGAGTTGAGATCATGTCGACAAAAGCATGATGAATCAATGAGGAAGTACATCCAAAGGTGGAACATCATTAAAAACTCGGCAGAAAATATATCTGACGAGAGAGCGATAGATGCGTTTGTAGCAGGAGTTCGACCAGGAGATTTTGTGGAGGACTTGGGAAGAACCAACCCAAGGACAATATCAGCATTAATGGAAATAGCAAACAGATGGGCAGATGGTGAAGATGCTGTACATAATAAATGACACAGGTCACCAGAGGAGGACCGTAGTCGAAATTTTAAAAATAGACGACGATTTCCTCGACAATTTTCGAGT
Organism: Lolium rigidum; assembly: GCF_022539505.1. Classification (NCBI taxonomy): domain Eukaryota; kingdom Viridiplantae; phylum Streptophyta; class Magnoliopsida; order Poales; family Poaceae; genus Lolium; species Lolium rigidum. Next base: position 134,859,571 of record NC_061510.1, on the reverse strand, counting down.
TATGATGCCCCCGGCCAAATATCGGCTGGTTTTCGGGGAAACAATGGAGGAAACAATAGAGATGATTATCAAAGGAGTAATGAGCAGCAAGGCGACAATAGAGATGATTCTCGGAATAACAGGAAAAATAGTGGATCAAGGTTTCAAAGACCTTTTGTATCTCCCGAAGATATGATGAACGGGCCATGTCAGATGCATTTTTATCTTAACAATAATGGGAAGAGGCAATCAGGACATCTGCAGAAGGACTGTCGCAATTTCCAAGCAATGCTGAGGGTTGCAGGGTTCGCTAATGCTCAAGCAACAAATAGAAACCCCCAAGGGCCCAGGAGTGAGATCCATCTACCACCTCCTCCCGCGATTACGGACGAAAATCGACACCAACTCAGAATAGCGGCAGCACCACAGCCACCTCCATATGTTGACCCTAACTCCAATGGCGCGGTTTTGATGATTCAGAAAGCTAGGCCTTCTAACAGGCAGCAGAAAGTAATCTCACGACAAGTGTTCATGGCAGAGAAGATGCCTCCACCGACGAAAGAGTACCTAAATTGGTCGGGACAAGATATTGGTTTCACAATTGCGGATCACCCGCAGCAAGTTCCTCGACCAGGACAGTCAGCACTTATTCTACCAGCGGTGATCGCAGGATTCGATGTATCTCGAGTATTTATAGATGGAGGCAGCAGTTTAAACCTTATGTATGCAGATACATTAAGGAAGATGAACATATCCCTGGCAAATTTAAAACCCACAGACCCACGTTTCCATGGGATTACACCAGAGGAGCCGAATTTTCCATTGGGAAAGATCAATCTCGACGTTGAGTTTGGGACCCGAGAAAATTACAGCATAGAGAAGCTGGAGTTTGAAGTCGTGGATTTTCCGTCGCAATATCACGCCTTGTTGGGACGACCAGCATATGCCAGGTTTATGGCGGTACCACATTACACGTACCTGTTGTGGAGGTTACCTGGACCCAAAGGACCAATTACAGTCAAAGGCAGTTTCGCGTTAGCTGATAAATGCGACAAGGATTTTCACCAACTGTCAGAAACTTTCGGGATGCAAGCAGAATATATGGCGTCAAGGCTTACAACTGATTATGACGTGTTGCCAGACGCAGGAAGGCCACTCAGGGAACCAACTTTCAATACTACTAAAGACTCCAAGGAGGTGCAGATTCACCCGACAGATCTGAAGAAAACGACGTCCATCGCGACAGATATGGACCTCGCATAGGAAAGCGCGCTCGTCGAGTTCCTCCGTGAGCACTGGAAAATCTTCGCATGGTGTCCAGCTGACATGCCAGGAGTACCCAGGGAACTTGCCGAGCACCACCTAAACTTGGATCCAATAGCGAGACCAATCAAACAATCTTTGCGATGTTTTTCGGAACCTAACCGCAAAGCTATGCTTTCAGAAATTGATCGACTCAGAGAAGCTGGTTTTTTCAAAGAGCTACATACAGAGGTGTAACACCCCAAATTTTTAAACAAAGAGAAAATGAAATTCCTTTTTCCAAAAATGAGAACCAACAAAAACTTTTCTTAAATTGAGTGCTATGCTTAGTGCTCTACCTATTACTTGTGTTTTTGCCATGATGAGTGTTTTTATGCTTATGTGATAAACCCTAAAACCCTAAAGTGATCAAGTGAAGATCACAAACCAAATAAAATGAAAGAGAAACAAATCAAATAAGAAAAAACCAAAACCCTAACCCTCTCAAAAATATTTTGGATCTATTTTGAGAAACCAAAATAGAAGAAAAATACATATGTGGGCCTATAGCCCTAATATGGAGGTTTTTGAACTCTATTTTTCTTACTTTGCTAAAATGGTGGTGAACCTTTGCAAAACTTACTAAACCCTAAAACCTCATCCCTCTTGTCTTCAATCTTTGAAAATTAAAAGAAAAAGAAAAGATCTTATTTAAGAAAAAGGCATATGCAATCCTATGGTTACTTTTTGAAAATGATGAGCTTTGCTTGTCTACCTTGAGTAGATGAATTGAAATACCTCAACACACTCAACCAAGCACTTACCAACCCATTTCAAGTAAGAAGAAAAATAAAATCAAACATATGCATAGAGGCATATGTGGCACTTAGCCAAAATATCAACTCTTGACCTAGGCCCTCCCATTGCCTCAAAATGGTTTGAACCTTTCACCCAACTCAATCTAACACCAAATAAACCTCACTCTTGTCAAAGTAAAGCAAAGAGAAATAAAAGAATAAAAGCTAGAAAATCCCAAAACCCTCACATATGGCTCTATGCCATTTTTATAAATTTTGACCCTAGGCCATTTTGGTCTTCATCATTAGTTGAATAATGTTACTAAACACTTATTACAACTGTTGGAATCAAAGTTTCACAAATCAAATGGTTTTCAAATGCAAATTTGGCTCACATATGATATTGGCCAAATCTGCCAAATTTAGTCTGATCACTACTTGGAGCCCTTGCCATTCAAAATTTTCAAACTAAACTTTCTCAAATCTTTGCATGTCATCCAAGAGGACATCAAGATGAACAACTTTTGTAAAGACAACCATGCCAAATTCACTTTGGATAAAAATCTATGCTCATGCAAAGTTAGGACTTTTTAATTTTTGGAACAATCTCACACTTAGCTTTTTTGCCAATCTTTGAATTTGAAAATTCCACCACCACCTCTCATCCTCTCTGATCTTTGGCAACTCAACTAAACCCACCATTTTCCAATTTTGTAACCATGTGCACTTAACCAAATTTGGACAAAATTTGTGAAATACAAATAGGGAACTATTTGACACTATTTCAAATAGTGTCCTACACCCAACCCTAAGTCCCTAAACCCCTCTACCCTGTCCCCTTGTCCCCTCTCTGCCTCACCACCCACAGAAACCCTAAGGAGACAAGTAACCTAGCCCTAGACCAAACCATGCTGGCCATGTTCTTCTCCCTCTCCTCTCTTTCCTTCCCCAACCTGGCCCTGGTGTCCAGCATCGCCACCACACCTCCCTAGACCTCCCTAGCCACGCCCCTGTCGAGGTGAACGACGACAGCAGCCGAAACGCACGCGTCCAGAACGGCATCGCCATGCCGTGGACGTCGCACATGCGCGCGCCACGGGCACCCCCAGTTCACGCGTCGCCTCGCCGCAGCACTCCCTCTGTGGCCCCTCCCTCGACGAGTTGAGTGTCGCAGCGCCACCACGACGCCGCCGGACACGCTCACGACCAGCCCCTGGACCGCCGCCGCCGGAGACGCGCGAGGAACACGGCCACCGCCAGACACGGACGCGAGCCGACCGCGTTAGGCACCGTCCCACCCCGCGGTTGCCGCCAGGAGGTCCGCCAGGAACCGTAGCATATTGTCGTGCCCTCGATTAGCTCCCTACGCCGACGTAATCGTCGCGCCATGGTCGACCCGAAGCTCGCACCCGCCGCACCTCGCGTCGCTATAAAAGGGGAGCGACCCTGGACGAAATCTTCACGCACCTAGCTTCTCCTCTTCCGCCTGATCATCCTCGACCCCTCGCCCATCCACATTGAGCGCTAGCCAGCTCCAATCGTGAGCTCGAGTCCGCGGCGGAGCTGCAGAAGACGCCGACGAATTCGGCCACCATCGGAGTCGCCGTCGGTACCAGCCGCCTCGCCATCGTCCGCAACATCGACCTGCACCTCACCAACCCCTCGCCGGAGTCTCAGCTCGCCACCGACCCCGTACTCCGCCGTGCCAGCACTTCCCCTCTCATCGACGGAGACGACGCACCTCAACCGTTGATCTCCGTTCTAATCCAGCGGCTCAGAGTAAAAGGTACCGCTTCGGGTGAGTTGAGTCGCTGACGCGCGGGCCCCGCTGTCAGTTGGCCCGCAGCGTTAGCTGGGCCGGCCCAACTCTGCTTTGCTGCGTTTCAAACTGTTTCAGCCCACCTAGTGTTCCCGCCAGCCCGTGGAATTCAAATTTGATTTAAACAATTCTTTTCAAATCCAATACTGAACCCAACTTTGAAATTTAATAGAATCTGTTTGGCTTGGCCAAATTTAACAAATTGCATATTGTTGGAAATCTAGTTAAAAGTTCTACAATATGCCACTGGTCCCATGACCAGATTTATGGTAGAAATAATGTGGCAAAAAGAACAAGCCAGGGACTTTTGCACATTCAAACAATTCTTAAAAATCAACCAAAATAGATATTTAGTTAATTTCAACTCCATTAGCTCACATTTGACTTACACTAATGGTTTCTGCAAGAAAATGGTGTGGTCACTTTGCATGATCATGCCCTAGTTTAATTAGTGGACAATATGGCTATTTTCTCTAAGTGATATTGTCCAAAACTATTATGCAAATTATATGAGGTGTTCTACTTCATTTAAATCTTGTCCCAAATGAATTCATGTGATGTTTGGACCCCTGGCCAAACTCACCTATATGAAATACTTGGAGATTTAAATCATGGGTAGGACTGATAAATAGTATGAGGTGGTCTACCTCATTTAAATCATTTTCTCAAATGATGATAATGAATGGGTGACTTAGGTCAATACCAATTCATGTATGATTGTTTGAGAAATTAAATCTTAAGAAGATTTCAATGAGAGGAAATTATTTCTCAAGAACAACATGGAAACTATCTTATACATATGTAATAAGAGGAAATTATTTTTTTTCCTCAAGCAACACAACCAATGCACTCTAATTAGATTACTTGTGTGCATAGAATAGTTTGTGTGTTTACATATGATGTATGGAATAGCCATTGAATTAGTGAGTAATTATACTCATATTCAAATTTAGACGCTAGCACCGGAGAGTACGCCGAAGAAGAAGGTTGCTACCAAGAGGAGGAGGAGGAACAGTTTGAGAACTACCAAGGCAAGCTAATATTCCTGCAAAGTGCAAAGCCCCTTGGGGCAAGGCACCATGAATCTTACCTTTTCTTACATAATCCTATCCCAAGTTTTTACTTTACAAGCTTCTACTTGTTTTCTCAATAAGTTACTTTTATAGTTAACTTTGGTCAAAGTACAAGTTGGTTACTAGAGTAGTGAAGTAGTTTCCATCAAGCAAAGCATGATAGCACCCCTCATGAATTAGAGCTAGTGCTAATGAATTAAAACTTGACCACTCTAGATGGGAACAATGTGAATTTTGAAATGAATTTGAAACCTTGGAATGATGATGCATTCCATTGAATGATTCTTGAAGGTGAATATGAACAAGAGAAGATGGTGATTTTTGATAAACAATGATGTTGGTTTGAATGCGATACCTTTCCAATTATCAAGTACCCCCACAATACCTGATTATGGGTAGGGCTTAACTGGAAGTTTATGCATCTTAGTATGGGTTCCCTCTGAACACACGTCATAGGGGTTATGCTTGAGGCTGCCTCCGTTGTTGAGTAATGATGTGAAATTGAGGTGAATTGTATGGCCAAGCCCTGTGCAGTTCCCAGGTTGACAGTTGGTCTTCACTGGGAGGCCAAGCTCATGGGGAGAGGTGCTCATACTAGGATTTGTAAGTGAAAGGTTATGGTTGATGATCCGCGTACTGTGTTACGATGATTCGGGGTAATCCCGACGGATGAAATAAAATGTTGTGGCACAAGTGTGCAACCTCTGCAGAGTGTAAAACTATTCGAATAGCCGCGTCCACGGTTACGGACGGTTGGAAAGGCCATACTGTGTCCAATGTCAAATCTTTTGAAAATGTTGGTGAAGTGAATGGTGAATTGGTGACTTGGCTTTGAATCACAACAATGTGGTGGGAATGACACTAATGTTCCCACTTGAGTTAGTCTAGCACTTGAATAAGTTTTCTCAAATATTTATGAACAAAAATTGGCTTTATGCAAATAAACTAGAGCTTAGCACCCCCTTACTAGAATTGTTAGCACTTACATTAGTATTAGTTTGCGAGTACTTTAAAGTACTCACGGCTGTGTCCCTGGCTATTCAAATGGCCAGACTATGAAGAGGAGCAGAACTATCAAGATGACGGCAACCAAGATGTCTACAACAACTAGGGAATCTTCTGACGTCAGACGTTGGCCTGTGGAGTAGAGGGTCCCTTCTATCTTACGCTTCCGCTATGAACTTGTGTATGTCCGTTGATCAGTAGATCAACTATTGGTGTAATATTGGATCATGTGATCTATTTGTAAGACGACTATGGTATGTAATGAATGATGACTTATGATATTCAACTGTTATGTCTCGCAACAACAATATTCCTGGGATTGCGATGTATGGCATAACAGGCATTTGGACTTAAAAATCCGGGTGTTGACAAGAGGCCACGTGGGTAGCTAACCCAGTGCTGGTCCCGAAGAAAAACACGAAAGTCCTTCGCATGTGTGTCGACTTTACGTGCCTCAATAAACACTGTCCAAAGGATCACTTTCCCCTCCCAAGGATCGACCAAATCATCGACTCTACGGCAAGATGTGAACGTCTTTCCTTCCTGGACGCCTATTCTGGTTATAACCAGATCAGATTAAAAGAAGAAGACGAAGTCAAGACAGCGTTCATAACACCTTATGGCGTGTTTTGTTACAGAACAATGCCTTTTGGTCTGAAAAACGAGGGAGCAACATATCAGCGGATGATGCAGAAGTGCTTGGCAACACAGATTGGTAAAAACGTACAAGTATACATTGACGATGTCGTCATAACATCAAAAAAGGGGGCAACGTTAATCGAGGACTTGAAGGAAACCTTCGACAACCTAGACAAGTTTTGTCTCAAGCTGAATCCGACGAAGTGTTCTTTCGGTGTCCCTGCAGGAGAACTTCTCGGGTTCCTAGTCTCAGCAAGAGGGATTGAAGCTAATCCCGAAAAAATCCAAGCTATCGTAACAATGAGGAAGCCAACGAAGTTGAAAGAAATACAACAGCTAACTGGGCGAGTCGCAGCTTTAAGCAGATTTGTCGCCAGATTAGGTGAAAAGGCGTTACCGTTCTACGCCCTAATCTAACAAGGAGAGAAGTTCCAGTGGAACGCAGAGGCAGATAGAGCTTTCGAGGATCTTAAATGCACAATTTCGACACCACCAATCTTGGTGGCGCCAAAAGAGAAGGAACCCCTCCTGCTATACATTGCGGCTACACCCCAGGCGGGCAGCACGGCGCTAGTTGTCGAAAGAGAAGAAGAAGGAAAACTCCATGGAGTGCAGAGGCCAGTATATTTCATTAGTGAAGTATTATCGCCTTCAAAACAGAGGTACCCACAATGCACGTAAGCTAGCATATGGAGTGTTTACAACAGCAAAAAAGTTGCGGCACTATTTTTCGGCGCATCCGATAATAGTGGTCAATGAGGCGCCTTTATCCAATATACTAAACAATCCAGAAGCTACGGGTCGCGTCTCCCTTTGGGGAATAGAGCTTTCCCCTCGGGACATCACATATGAAAAAAGAAAAGCAATAAAGTCACAAATTCTACCAGACTTCATCGCAGAGTGGATGGAGCTACAAAATACGGGACCACCGGATCTATCGAGAACCTGGACGATGAACTTCGACGGGTCCAAGAGATTAGAGGGAGCAGGAGCAGGCGTGATACTAATATCACCTGAAGGCGACAAGTTAAAAATATGTCTTAAGGATGACGTTTCCAAACGCATCTAACAATGAGGCAGAGTACGAAGCCCTCATACACGGGATGAAGATGGCGAAAGCTTGCGGCGCAACTCGATTAAAAATCCTCGGCGACTCACAATTGGTGGCTCAACAAGTCATGAATCAGTGCGATGCAGTCAACGATAGTATGGTCGCATACAAAGAAGTTTACAATGAGCTAGAGAAGCTGTTTGATGGCTGCGAAGTAAATCATATCAGCAGGCTGAGTAATGATGAAGCCGATGTTCTCGCGAATATCGGGTCGCAGTGTCTCGCAATTCCACCAGGCGTGTTCTGGGAAGAGATAACCGAGAGATCAACAAAGCCGAAGAAAACACAAAAGAAGCAGAAGGATGAAAAAACCTCGGCACCTCCTAAAGAAGCACTAGAGGAAGAAGAGGAACAGGAGCTGGTAATGATGGTGCAGGTTCCATGGATGCAAGCTTACATATCATACATCTTAAGGAAGGAGATACCTGACGACCCAGTTGAAGCAAGGCGAGTTATTAGACGATCCAAAGCTTTTACGGTGGTCAAAGGGGAGCTGTACAAACGAAGTATTTCGGGTGTGTTACAAAGGTGCGTTACACCCGAAGAAGGAAGGATAATCTTGAAGGACGTTCACGAAGGAATATGTGGTCATCACGCGAGCAGTCGAGCTATTGCAGCCAAGGTTTTCCGAGCTGGATTTTACTGGTTGACAGCAATCGAGGACGCAAAGGAGATAGTACGAACTTGTGACGCGTGCCAGAGATTTGCCGCAAAACCTCATTCTCCGGCAGCAGAACTGACGCCAATACCGTTGTCGTGGCCTTTTGCACAATGGGGCCTCGATATGGTGGGAAAACTACACAAAGCTTCGCCAGGAGGGTACGAGTATTTGCTCGTCGCTGTCGACAAATTTACAAAGTGGATAGAAGCAAAGCCGATAAATTCACCAGACGCAGCATCTGCAATCAAGTTCGTGAAAAGTATCGTCTTTAGGTTTGGAGTACCTCACAGCATCGTCACGGACAATGGAAGTAATTTTACATCCAAGGAATTCAATGCATACTGCGCGGAAGTAGGAATCAAACTACACTTTGCATCAGTTGCGCACCCGGAAACTAACGGCCAAGTCGAGAAAGCCAATGGCATCATCTGCAATGGCATCATCTGCAATGGCATCAAGAAGCGTTTGTTGGGGCCATTAGAAAAAGCTCGGCATACGTGGCCAGAAGAGTTGCCAAGTGTATTATGGAGTATTCGAACAACGCTAAATACAGCGACGCAGGAGACTCCGTTCTTTCTGGTCCATGGAGCAGAGGCAGTACTGCCAATAGAAATAGAGCATGATTCACCAAGAGTCACAGAGTACGATGAAGAAACTTCCAGAAGAGCATTAGAGGACGATGTCGATGCACTCGGACGAAGCTCGAGATGAAGTACTATCACGGGTTACCAAGTACCAGCAAGATGTGAAAAATTACCACAGTCGACGTTTGCGACCAAGATCCTTTCAGGTTGGAGATCTAGTTCTACGACTCAATCAACAGAGTACTGAAAAACTCGAGTCACCATGGCTTGGCCCTTACATTGTAACGGAAGTCATCGAAGGAGGAGCATACATGATCAAAGATAAGAAGACGGGGGTTCCCGAGAAAAACCCCTGGAACGTGGCGCAGCTAAGGCGTTTCTACGCTTAGTGCCGAAATATAGTCATCCTTGTAAAAATACAATGTACTGAAACGCCCGCGAGTTTTCAGACGCACTCTTTTCCTTTTTCGGGGCACCGAGTGGGGCCGGAAAAGGTTTTTAATGAGGCGGGCTCGCGGTGCTGCAATATAATAAAGATAGTGGAGATATATATCTTTTTCTTCGACATGCTCGGGGGCTTACGCCTCGAAGTTACAATATATATACAATATAGATGAATCTAACTGGCAAAAATATTTCGCCTTGGTACCAAATACCTCGCCAAATAAAAAGAAGATACATAATAGCAATCAAAAAAGAACAAAAGCTCGGGGGCTAATACCCACAAACATAGTATACTCATTACAATTTTTTTTTTGCCTTGGTTTAACCTCGCAAAAACAATATAGCAGTTCACCGCCGAGACGCTCGGGGGCTTGAGGGAAGAAAAATATATATATGCAACTTACAACATACATACAGCAAAGTTATAGTTCTTATCGACAAAATACAAATTCAGTTGCGACCCAACAGGTCGTCAATATTTACTCTAGCTTCTTCGGGAGCGGCACCCAGAAAATCGGCATAATGGCCGTCTGCAAAAAAATCAGCGTCCATCCGAAGAAGGTCATCAATTATTTCCTCAGCTATTGGGGTAATCCGTGCATTGATTTTATCAACACCTCTTCGCCATTGCCTCAGCTTAGCATGAACAGTTTCTACTACCTTTGTCATATCAAGTTTGGGGTGGTAGATTTGAAGCATAATAAGAGTAACCTTAGCACCAGCTATCAGTTGAGCTTTTACAAAGCCATGGATCTTCTGCACATCCTTAAATTTCTCCATTAGCTCGCGGAGAGATTTTGGTTGAACATTCCGAGGAAACATAGAATTGAAAATTTTGGATAAAGTGTTGGAGCAAAACTCAAGAAACTCCCGAACTTGGCACGAGCGGTCTTGGAATCTCACAATTTGTCGGGTACGTTCTGGGGTAGCCCAGAAAAGACGCCATGATCAAGTCCCAAGTTAATAAGGACATTTGATCTTGTGTTCACTCTTTGATCTTCGGCCTCAGCATCCAAAAAAGGACCTATTTAGCGACAGTATACCAGTTAAAGGCAGAAAACAGGCAAAGTAAAAGAAAAGAGAGAAGGATTGGCCTATGGAATATACCCGCCATTTCCGAGCTTGCCTCAATCATCAACTCGAGCAGGGTGTTTTCTCGAGAAGCAGCTTTCGTGGCTTCAGCCACAGCAGTTTCCTTGGCAGCTATAGCTTCCTGAGCTTGTTGTAGCGCAATTTTTTCTTTTTCCAAAGATTTTCGAGACTGCTCCATTGCTAAAAGCATTTTCTTCTTCATGGACTGAAGTTGTTGGCGAAGATCTTGCAAGTCTTGCGTGGAGCCTTTACCCGAAGAACCTTCGATAAGGTCATCATCGACACATGTTTTCTTCGAATAGGAGGAAGCAGGAAAAGTATCGGCAAGACGAGGATTTGCGGAGTAGTTATCAAATATCAACTGGAAAAGAAAATTTCAGTATCAATCATCAAGCAAAATAGATTTCCATTGATTTTCGGAATATTTACACGGCTATTACAAAAGGAGTCCTTAAAGAACTACTACGGCAGTTGCCGCCAAAGCTACTGTGGCGACAACATCAAAAGAGACAAAGTAAAAAAGGAAGACAGGGCACTCTACTAGACCTCCGGCTTCGACGAACTAGGAGCAGGAGTTGGCTTGCATCCAAGATAGGCGAGGATCTTCTTCGAGTTTGGCTTGGCAGCCTTGATCAACGATTGCCACTTCTTCGTCTCCATCTCCTGCGTGTCGCCAACCCTAGTCCAGTCGATATTTTGTTGTCTTTCAGCAATCAGGGCAATAGTGCCTTCAACGCCAACCTTCAAACCTTCTTGGCGAAGTTTGAGCCCAAGATCTTCTTCAGGATTGAAGAATTTGGCGAGAGCAAGAAAAGGCGCGGGTTCCTTTTTCTTCGGGAAGAAGTAAGGGTAAAGCCGCGACAGTCCCGCCCCAGCTTCGGCAAGGCCTTCACGTGCTTCGTCTCCATGAATCTCAAGAAGAGAAAGCGCATCAAGAAGGGGATCATTTTCAGGGTCTTCAAGTTCATATTCTTGACACGTTTTCCCTGCTGAGGCAAAATTTTATTGATCAATAAACAAGTAAAGAAAAGCAAGTTCAAGGAAATCAAAATAGTCTGGGCACTTACTGACAAAGCGACGGCTTTGCGACTCCAAGCGCCTGATAATTGCTTCTTCGCGAGCAGATTGTTCGGTTATATGCTCGCTCAAAGAAGTTTCCGCGACATGAAGCCTTTTTCGAAGGTCTTCGACAGCGGCATCATCTGCTTCAGCTTTCTTGCGAGCTGTTTCGCTTTGTTCTAACTTAACAGCAAGAGCGTCATCGCGTCTGTTGGCTTCGGCAAGAGTTTCTGGCAAAAATAAACGATGGTAAAACGTCACGACAAAACAATGAAGGAATATATACAGCAGAGAGGGCAAGGAAAAATAGTACCTTCAAGTTTATTCGCATGATCGCGGTACCCGACGAGTTGGGTACCGAGGCGAACAAACTCCTTCATCACAGGCTGAAGAGAAACCAAAAAGAAAAAGAAAAGTCAATATAGGAAGGAAAAGTTCGACAGGACTTACGCAAGAAACAAAGGGGAGTCAACAAACGCTGAAATGTTCGGAAAAAAGAACAGTGAAAAACTTACATCATCCAATGAAGGAGTCGTGTAACTACCAGCTAGCAGGAGAGGTTCCTTGGCTGGTTCTACCCTAGCTCTCTTTGGCGAAGAGGTTCGGGGGCTTGCAACTGGAGTTGGATGTTCTGCATCTTGTTGAGGAGGCGAAGTTTCATCCCCATCAGGATGAGCTTCCGAAACAACTAAAGTACGGAACGTACTCGTTCGAGCAGTCGTGTCAATAGGTTGAATTTCATCCTCGTCATCACTACAAAAAGGCGACAAGACAATAAACAATATAGTCAAAGCAATCAATGGCAAACAACAAACAGCGGCAGGAACTTACGAGCTGACAAGAGCATCGGTGTAAGGGTCGAAAGTTGTCCTTTTTTCAGTAGGAACAACTTCTTCGGCAGGAGGTGTGCCGGTCTTGGAGGGGCCGGAGTCGACAACTTCATCCCTTTTTCTCTTGTTCTTGGGAGAAACAGCTGGGGGAGGAGAACGTGCCGATCCGGTAGCCTCGGATTCAACTTCCTTTTCAGAGGATACCGCAGATTTTCGAGAACCCGCGGCTTCACTCTCAGGGCGAGAAGTACCCTGGTTGTCGTCGGTGACAACGGCCCGTTCTTCGACTTCTCCACCTTCAGGAAGGGGAGGAAGAGAAACAAGATCTGGATGGTTCTATAAAACGAAGAATGTCGACAAAAAAGTTATGCAAAGGATGTCAACAAAAATACGTAGTCGAAAAAAAAGTTCATACAAAAATTACCTTAGGGAGCGCGTTGGTGGCGCTATACGGCTTTACGCGACAAGACGAGGGGACAAGATCTTTCTTGTTGAGGGAGGAGATTTTTCGGACAAGTTTTTACAAATCCTTGACCGGCAAATCCACAGACAGGCGATCCACATCTTTGTCGTCAGCATACTTCCAGAGGGGATTTTTGCGAGCTTGCAGAGGCTGCACTCTAATCCTTAGGAAATACGCTGTGATTTGGATACCCGACAATTCTTGGCCACGGGTACTTTGAAGCTCGTGGATGCGAGTCATCAGGGTTTCTGTCGCCACTTTTTCTTCGTCGGTAGCCTCTGCATCCCAGGACCGACGGCGACAGATTTTTTCGGCACCATCAAAAGGAGGAATGTTGTCTTCAACAGACCCATGGTTTTCCTCGTGGATATACAACCATTTTTTGCGCCACCCTTGAACTGAATCAGGGAATTTGACATCGAAGTATTCGACATCGTGGCGAACGCAGATAACAACGCCGCCTATGTTATAGGCGACATTGGCAGAACCATTGCGGCGACAGAGAAAAATACGTTTCCATAAAGCCCAGTTAGGCTGGACTCCAAGGAAGGATTCGCAAAGAGTGATGAAGATCGAAATATGGAGGATAGAGTTGGGAGTAAGATGGTGAAGTTGCAATCCGTACACGAAAAGCAACCCCCGAAGAAAATTGTGAATGGGGGTAGAGAGGCCACGGATGAGGTGGTCAACAAAACTAACCCGATACTCCATTGGAGGGGTTGGGTAGCTTTCTTCGCTGGGGAAGCGCAGCGCACCCTGTTTCTTGCTGATCCCCAGTTTCTTCAGCAAGTTGATATCTTGAGGGGAGATTTTGGATCTCTCCCACTCAGCGCTCCCCAGATCCGCGGAAGCCATCTTGGATTCAGGTGTGTTGTGTCTGGTGAGTCTGCGCGGTGGCATCAACAATGGCGCAGGAGCACAGTGCGAGCGTGGTGGAGCTCAAAGAACTATGGGGCGCAAGGGAGGATTTTTGCAGAGGAGAGCAAAAGGAGCGGCGCGAGCGAAAGTGTTGAAGGAGGAAGACGATGACCTTAAATAGATGTGCGGTGAATCAGCGCACCGTTGGATGGAGAAAATGTGAGATAGATAGTGTACACGTGGAATAGGGGTAACAAAGTAATTTCAGTATGAAGGTGTTACAGCGCGTGCGCCAGGAAAAGCGGAGGACATGTGTCCCCCACTTGCACGACGTGTCAAATTGATGAGGTTTCTGGGCCCGGAAGGCAGAGAGAGAGCAGTTCTCGCGTTTTCCCGATACATTGGTCGTGGCTATCGTCAGCAATGATGTCACCTTGGTAAAAGAAAATCTCGGCTATGAAGCTTCACAAGAACGGCGACAGCAGAAGATTATTGCATATTTCGAGAGCCTTTGATCAAATACAAGTTTTTGCTCAAATGCTCGGGGGCTACTTTGGAAAAAAGAAAAATTCGAGTATGGCAGACCAAATGCAAGCATTTGTTCATAGCCTCGGGGGCTACTCCCATCGGGAGCGCTGTTCGCGCACCCGATAGATATAAAAATTCGAGAAAGAATGACAATATAGCAACATGAGGCATTAGAATGTTGAGCCTACAACCAAGCACTAGTCCTTGGCTGTAGCCTCGGGGGCTACTCCCATCGGGAACGCTGTTCGCGTGCCCGATGAAATTATAAAAAAAAGAGAAGAGAGAGAGGAAAAAGAAAGAAAGAAGAAGTGAGTATATTTCGAGTTATACAAATAACTCTACATATACTCCCATTAGGAAGGCAAAATAAGTCATCCGTTGACTCAATAAAATGTGCTATTCCAGCAGCCGAAAAAGCACTCGACAATATATTCTCAGAGCGCCAAAGTTGCGAATAATCTCTGAATGCCGCAAAATTTGCGAAGGTAAGACCCCATATCCGTTCTGAGCGGCGTGGCGCCGTCTCTGACGTCGGTTTGCTACTTTTTTCCGTATCAACAGATACGAAGAAAAATCCTAACGGACGCGTTAGGTACCCGATAAAATATGACTGGGACTCGACAGAATGGTAAGACCTTAAGCGGCACCTGTCGAAGTTTACACCAGTATCCCGAGATCATGTCCAGGGACGTGATCTTGAAGTAGGTTTTTGCGGATTGCCAATAGCGCAGTTAACTAGTACCTAATCCGTCAGATGAACTAGCCCCTACTACCATTATCCCTGTACAATATATAATTTCATATCCAAAGATATGTGATAAAGTTCCGAGTTATTGAACGAATATAAAGTTGGAGATTTTCCCCGACTCTGCGATTCAAGCAAAATCTCGGGGCTATCGACATAGGCATCCCCAATGGGCCTGCCGAAGATGGTACCCGGGGTTTATCGAAGGCCCACGACCCGAAGGATAAGGAGAGTCGGAAGCCCAAATTGTTATTAAGGAAAGCTAGAGTTGTAATAGGAAGCATTATTTGTAATCTTGCGGGACGGGTTAGAAACCCTCCCGGACTCTGTAAACTTGTGTATAAAGAATCCCACGGCTCCGCCTCCTATATAAGAGGGGGTCGAGGGACAAAGAAAGGATCGAATCATTGTCTCACAAACCCTAGTTTTCATATCGTCGAGTACTTTTCGGCTGAAACCTTCGAGATCTACTTGCCCTCTACTTCCGACTAAAACCCTAGTCTACAATTTGTTAGCATTGATAAGTTAATACCTTGTCAACTGGCGCTTCGGCATCTTGTTAATAGGTTAGTGCCGGAAAATGCATCA
This sequence comes from Lolium rigidum, assembly GCF_022539505.1. NCBI lineage: Eukaryota > Viridiplantae > Streptophyta > Magnoliopsida > Poales > Poaceae > Lolium > Lolium rigidum. The sequence continues at coordinate 134,844,054 of NC_061510.1, read as the reverse complement.
AAACGATATAAAGTATATATAAAACATGTAGGTATTGTCATAAAACTAGCATCGAACATAAGAAATTATAGATACGTTTGAGACGTATCAAGCATCCCCAAGCTTAGTTCCTACCCGCCCTCGAGTAGGTAAACGATAACAAGGATAATTTCTGAAGTGACATGCTATCATAATCTTGATCAATAGTATTGTAAAGCATATGAGATGAATGAAGTGATTCGAAGCAATGGTAAAGACAATGTCTTAAACAACTGAATCATATAGCAAAGACTTTTCATGAATAGTACTTTCAAGATAAGCATCAATAAGTCTTGCATAAGAGTTAACTCATAAAGCAATAAATTCTTAGTAGAGAGTTTTGAAGCAACACAAAGGAAGATATAAGTTTCAGCGGTTGCTTTCAACTTCAACATGTTTATCTCATGGGTGTATATCTCATGGATAATTGTCAACACAAAGTAATATGATGAATGCAAATAAGCAAGTATGTAGGAATCAATGCACACAGTTGACACAAGTGTTTGCTTCTAAGATAGAAGAAGTAGGTAGACTGACTCAACATAAAGTAAAAGAAAGGCCCTTCGCAGAGGGAAGCATGGATTACTATTTTTGTGCTAGAGCTTTTCATTTTGAAAACATAGAAACAATTTTGTCAACGGTAGTAATAATTCATATGTGTTATGCATAAGATATCCTATAAGTTGCAAGCCTCATGCATAGAATACCAATAGTGCCCGCACCTTGTCCTAATTAGCTTGGATTTACATGGATTATCATTGCATAACATATGTTTCAACCAAGTGTCACAAAGGGGTACCCCTATGTCGCATGTACAAAGGTCCAAGGAGATAGATCGCATTTGATTTCTCGTTTTTGATAAATCTCAACTTAGGACATCCATACCGGGACAACATAGAAAACAGATAATGGACTCCTCTTTAATGCATAAGCATTCAACAACAGATAATATACTCATAAGAGATTGAGGATTAATGTCCAAACTGAAACTTCCACCATGATTCATGGCTTTAGTTAGCGGCCCAATGTTCTTCTCTAACAATATGCATACTCAAACCATTTGATCATGATAAATCACCCTTACTTCGGACAAGACGAACATGCATAGCAACTCACATGATATTCAACAAAGGTGTAATAGTTGATGGCGTCCCCGGAAGCATGGTTACTTGCTCAACAAGCAACTTATAAGAAATAAGACACATAAGCTACATATTCAATACCACAATAGTTTTTAAGGCTATTTTCCCATGAGCTATATATTGCAAAGACAAGGAATGAAATTTTAAAGGTAGCACTCAAGTAATTTACTTTGGAATGGCAGAGAAATACCACATAGTAGGTAGGTATGGTGGACACAAATGACATAGTTTTTGGCTCAAGGATTTGGATGCACGAGAAGAATGCCCTCTCAGTACAAGGCTTTGGCTAGCAAGGTTGTTTAAAGCAAACACAAGTATGAACCGGTACAGCAAAACTTACATAAGAACATATTGCAAGCATTATAAGACTCTACACTGTCTCCTTGTTGTTCAAACACTTCACCAGAAAATATCTAGACTTTAGAGAGACCAATCATGCAAACCAAATTTCAACAAGATCTATGGTAGTTCTTCATTAATAGGTGCAAAGTACATGATGAAAGAGCTTAAACATGATCTATTTGAGTACAACAATTGCCAAGTATCAAATTATTCAAGACAATATACCTATTACCACATGAAGCATTTTCTGTTGCCAACCAAATAACAATGAACGAAGCAGTTTCAACCTTCGCCATGAACATTAAAAGTAAAGCTAAGAACACCAGTGTTCATATGAACAAGCGGAGCGTGTCTCTCTCCCACACATGGATTGATAGGATCCGAGTTTATTCAAACAAAAACAAAAATAAAAGCACACATACGCTCCAAGTAAAGCACATAAGATGTGAAGGAATAAAAATATAGTTTCACTAGAGGTGACCTGATAAGTTGTTGATGAAGAAGGGGATGCCTTGGGCATCCCCAAGCTTAGATACTTGAGTCTTCTTGAAATATGCAGGTATGAACCACGGGGGCATCCCCAAGCTTAGACTTTTCACTCTTCTTGATCATATTGTATTATCCTCCTCTCTTGACCCTTGAAAACTTTCTCCACACCAAACTCAAAACAAACTCATTAGAGGGTTAGTGCATAATCAAAAATTCACATATTCAGAGGTGACATAATCATTCTTAACACTTCTGGACATTGCACAAAGCTACTGAAAGTTAATGGAACAAAGAAATCCATTCAACATAGCAAAAGAGGCAATGCGAAATAAAAGGCAGAATCTGTCAAAACAGAACAGTCCGTAAAGACGAATTTTTTTGAGGCACTTAACTTGCTCAGATGAAAATGCTCAAATTGAATGAAAGTTGCGTACATATCTGAGGATCACACACGTAAATTGGAAGATTTTTCTGAGTTACCTACAGAGAGGCCTACTCAAATTCGTGGCAGCAAGAAATCTGTTTCTGCGCAGCAATCCAAATCTAGTATCAACCTTACTATCAAAGACTTTACTTGGCACAACAATGCAATAAAATAAAGATAAGGAGAGGTTGATACAGTAGTAAAAACTTCCAAGACACAACAAAACAGTAGCAAAATAAAAACATGGGTTATCTCCCAAGAAGTGCTTTCTTTATAGCCATTAAGATGGGCTCAGTAATTTTAATGATGCACTCCCAAGAAATAAGAGTTGAAGCAAAAGAGAGCATCAAAAGCAAATAAGAAACACTTTTAAGCCTAACCCACTTCCTATGCATAGGAATCTTGTACACAAATAAATTCATGAGGAGCAAAGTGACAAGCATATGAAGATAAAACACGAGTAACTTCAAGATTCTCAACATAAAGAGGGGAAACTTAATATTATTAAGATGCATATAACCATGTTTCCCTCTCTCATAATAACTTTCAGTGGCATCATGAACAAACTCAACAATATAACTATCACATAAAGCATTCTTATTCACATGCATAAAAGTATCATTACTCTCCACATAAGCATAATCAATTTTATTAGTAATAGTGGGAGTAAAACTATCACAACCATCATTGTAATCATCATAAATTGCAGGCATGGTATAATCATAATAAACTTTATCCTCCATAGTAGGTGGCACCAAAATACCACTATCATTATAATCATCATAAATGGGAGGCAAAGTATCATGAAAGAAAATTTTCTCCTCAAAACTTGGGGGACTAAAAATATCACAACCAGCTTCCCCAAGCTTAAATTCTTCCATAGTAGCAATAATAGTATTCAAAGAGTTCATGCTAATAACATTGCTACAACTATTTTGAAAACAAAGTTCCATGGGGTTTTTTAATTCTCTCTTCAAACACATCATGTCCTAATTCAATATAAAGTTCATAAAGATCTCTAATTTTTTTGTTGTTTTCCATTAAGCCTAACTAGCGAAAATAAAAACAAGAAACAAAAAGATGGAATTGCAGGATCTAAAGGAAATAGCTTCGAGCACTCACACACCGGCAACCGTGCTAGGAAATAGCTTAGTAGTCGGAGGATTTGAATACTTTTACCTTACCTCCCCGGCAACGGCGCTAGAAAATAGCTTGACGCTTCTATTCCTGTAGACAGTGTTGGGCCTCCAAGAGCAGAGGTTTGTAGAACAGCAGCAAGTTTCCCTTAAGTGAATCACCCAAGGTTTATCGAACTCAGGGAGGTAGAGGTCAAAGATATCCCTCTCAAGCAACCCTCCAATTACGATCCAAGAAGTCTCTTGTGTCCCCAACACACCTAATACACTTGTCAGATGTATAGGTGCACTAGTTCGGCGAAGAGATAGTAAGATGCAAGTGATATGGATAAATATGAGTGGTAATAGCAATCTGAAATAAAGATGGCAGCAAGCAAACATGTAACAGAACTTGTTGGAAACGGAGTTTCAATGCTTAGAAACAAGGCCTAGGGATCATACTTTCACTAGTGGACACTCTCAACAATGATCACATAAATAAATAAGTTCTCTTCTCTTATGCTACTTTCAAAGACTCTATTGTTGGATAACAAACACCATTCATTGTGTAGGGCTACGAGAGCACCCTCAAGCCAGAGTAAACAAGCTCCACAACGTAATAAAGGAATCACACACGATGCAAACACTGTCACTGTCACACCATGGAGAGTGAATCCGGAGTTCATATTAAAGTAACTCTAGAGTGCATAGTAGTAGTTAACTTCATAATCTACAAGAGATCACAATCATAACCTACGCCAAGTACTACATGATGCACACACTCGTCCACATTACATCATGAAGGAGGAATAGACTACTTTAATAACATCACTAGAGTAGCACATAGATTAATAGTGATACAAAGCTCATGATCACATAAAGATCACATGGGAGAGAGAGATGAACCACATAGCTACCGGTACAGCCCTTAGCCTCGGGGGAGAACTACTCCCTCCTCATCATAGGAGACAACAATGGCGATGAAGATGGCGGTGGTGTCGATGGAGATGCCCTTCGGGGGCAATTCCCCGTCCCGGCGGCGTGCCGGAACGAGAGACTTCGTCCCCGAATCTTGGCTTCGCGATGGCGGCGGCTGCGTAACTTTTCTCGTATCGTGGCTTATGTTTTTAGGGTTTTCGCGACGGAGAGGTTTTATAGGCGGAAGGGCAGCCTCGGAGGGGTCCTGGGGGACCCACACCGTAGGGGGGCGCCCCCCCCTTGGCCGCGCCGCCATGTGGGGTGGGGCCCCCTTGGCTCCCCTCGGGCCCCTCTTCGGTGCTCTGGAACCTTCCGTGAAATATAAGATCGTGGGCTTTCGTTTCGTCCAATTCCGAGAATATTTCCTGTGTAGGATTTCTGAAACCAAAAACAGCGAAAAACAGAGAGCCGGCGCTTCGGCATCTTGTTAATAGGTTAGTGCCGGAAAATGCATCAAAACGATATAAAGTATATATAAAACATGTAGGTATTGTCATAAAACTAGCATGGAACATAAGAAATTATAGATACATTTGAGACGTACCACTCACCGTTGATGATGGTATAGGCCTTGGACCTCCTCTGGATCCTTCTTGATTCAGTTTCGTCAACCGGCAAGGTGCCGTTGATCAGGAATTCCTTAATTGGTTCAACCCAGGTTGGTGCTTCTCGAACTAGGAACACCGGCACGTCTACCTCCATGTAGTCCACCAACATAGCTTCTTCCGGCTTAGACCCCGCAGTCCCCTGGTTTACCGGAACAGTCCCCGGGTTTCCTTCATCAATGTCCATTGGCACAACGTGTGACTCCGGTACAAAGATGGATTCAGACTCCGGAATTGGTTTGGCGCCCTTAGGTGAGCCAAAGCTATTCCGGGAGGAATTCCTTGCCTGGAGGATCCCAACTTAGAGAGCGTATCCGCGGCTTCATTTTCTACCCGCGGCAGAAGGTGAAACTCACACCCCTCGAAGAACCCGGCAATCTTTTGCACATGAAACCGGTATGAGGCCATGTTGGCATCTTTTGCGTCCCAATCTCCGGAACACTGCTGCACCACAAGATCCGAGTCACCGTAGCAAATGATCCGGTGTGCACCGATTTCTTTTGCGACTTTGAGCCCATGAATTAGAGCCTCATATTCAGCGACATTGTTTGATGCCCTGAAGTGTACCTGCAGAACGTACCGGAGATGATCTCCCTTAGGCGAAGTAAGAACCACCCCGGCACCCAGACCCTCTTTGAGCTTGGATCCGTCAAAGTGCATTTTCCAGTATTCTATTTTTTGTTCCGGCGGTTTGTATTGCATTTCCGCCCAATCGACCAGGAAATCAGCCAAGGCTTGCGATTTTATGACATCTCTTCTATCGTATACCGGCACGTACGGCGACAGCTGAATTTCCCATTTGGCAATCCTGCCGCTAGCATCCTTGTTGCACATGATGTCTGAAATGGGTGCCTCACTCACCACTTGTTATCACCAGAATTTAACCAAGTCTGGAGATGGGCCGTGATTAAATGGGCTTAGAGGATATGCACGGAAAATATTCCCGAACCGGCCTTGTACAAGAAGTTTGGGCAAGATTGCCCGTGTATGTGTAAATTATAGTAGGTTACGTGTCGGTTAGAATTAAGAGATAGAGTTTAGCTCGTACACGGTTGGGTTTATTCCCAAGTTAGAAAGTCTACGGACTATAAATATGTATCTAGGGTTATTGAGAAAGGAGGAGGCGCATCGCCACCCCTTGTTTCGAGGGTTTCTCCCGGGTAAGCATCATGCTGCCTAGATCGCATCTTGCGATCTAGGCAGTATACGTTTATTCGTTGTCGGTGTTGCTCGTGCTGAAGCCTTCTTGATGGCGAGCAACACCTTTACCGTAGATGTTTTGGGGCTGACGTCGATGCTTTCACAATGAACTTGTTTAGCTACGCTGCCCCTCGATATCTAGCTGCCCTTACACCTATTTTAGGTGTAAGGGCAGCATCTTGCTTGTTCTGTATTTAGTAGATCTAATCCGTTATAGTTGCTCCTTGTTCTTCAAGGATTGGTTTAATATCCGCATGGTTAGGCCTTATAAACGGGTTGAACGATCCGGTAGTGCGTAAGGTGTGGTTTATTAAGCCCTCGAGGGATTGTTCCGGGGATCAACTTCATGTTGGTTTTTAGGCCTCTTTAGGGTTGGTTTTCCATTATCTTACGTATCTGCTAGGCTCAACTACGCGTAGGATGTTCCGATTATGCGGTGAAAACCCCAAACTATCGTAGATTAGTTTAGCTTTATATCGATATAGCATGATCCCCATGTCATTATAAATCTAATATGAACCATGGGGCAATCGGCTCTTGGAGCCGATCCACAGAACAACTTAAGAGCCGATCGGGGCTCGTATTTAATGTTTACGTGTTTGCCATGCAAGAAACTAGTCGAAGCAATCCATCACCTTCCTGACCAGGTATAGGTCAGGTGGCACGCCCTCGCAAACGCCAGGACGTGTGCCAGAAGGCATTGCGGGCCGTCGCCCGAGGGACCAGGGTCCACCGCAATCCTGGGAGCCTCCCGGCTCTACGGTGTTGCCCGTCGCTACTCGCCGGTGGGTTTTTGACAGCAACACCACTTTCATTGGGTGCTCCTCAAAGTAGTGCTTGACCTTCGTGGCAGCCATGAACACGCCGTAGGTTATTTTCTGGAAGTGAGGGTAGTTTTGTTTTGAGAGGGAAAGCACCTCGCTCAGGTAATATACAGGCCTCTGCACGGCTTTTCCTTCCTCTTCTCTTTCCACCACAACCACAACACTCACGACCCGGTTTGTTGCTGCTATGTACAACAGCATGGTTTCCCTTTCCAAAGGCGAAGCCAACACCGGTGTAGTGGCTAGCATTGTTTTTAGCTCTTTAAATGCTGCATCTTCCTCAGGGGTCCAGACGAAGGTATCGGATTTTCTCATTAGAGCATAGAGTGGAAGAGCCTTTTCGCCCAACCGTCTTATGAACCGGCTTAGCGACGCCAAGCTTCCGGTAAACTTTTGCACATCCTTGAGATCTTGCGGTATAGTCATTCTCTCGATGGCCCAGATTTTTACCAGATTAACCTCTATACTGCGGCTTGATACGAGAAAGCCAAGCAGTTTTCCGACAGGAACACCGAAAGTGCATTTCGCCGGATTGAGTTTCATCTGGAACCTTCTCAGGTTATCGAAAGTTTGCCTCAGATCATCGATCAAGGTCTCTTTTACCTTAGTTTTTATCATGGCATCATCCACATAGACCTGCACATTTTTTCCAATTTGATCGAACAAGCACTTTTGCATACAGCGCTGGTACGTTGCACCAGCGTTGCGCAAACCGAAAGGCATAGTGACATAGCAATAAGCCCCGTGCGGGGTAATGAACGCTGTTTTTATTTGATCTTCCTTTTTCAGGGGAATCTGGTGGAAACCGGAATAAGCATCCAGAAAAGACAACAACTCACATCCAGCGGTAGAATCGATCACTTGATCAATCCGGGGTAAGGGGAATGGATCTTTTGGGCAAGCCTTGTTCATGTTGGTGTAGTCGATGCACATGCGCCACACCTTTGGAGCTTTGGGGTCTTCCTCTTTTTTCTTCTCGACCAGCACCGGATTGGCCAGCCACTCAGTATGCAGTACCTCCACGATGAAACCAGCAACCAGTAACTTTGTCACCTCTTCTCAAATGATCTTCCTCCTGTCTTCAGCGAACCGGCGTAAAGGCTGCCTTACCGGCCTCGCATCCTTCCGGACATTCAAAGAGTGCTCAGCCAACTCCCTCGGAACACCTACCAAGTCATCGGTAGACCAAGCAAAAATGCTCTGATTCTCACGGAGGAAGTTGATGAGCGCGCTTTCCTATGCCTCATTCAGGCCGGCACCGATACGAATGGTACGCTCAGGGTATGCCGGGTCCAGCACGATGTCCTTTGTCTCCTTGGTTGGCTTGAATGCCGGTGTGCCCAAGTTGCCACTCATTGCTGCTAAGCTCAACTGTCAGGACTGAGCCAGCGCAACCGCGGTTTGCATCCTTCTTTTTTCCTCTGCTATCACCAGCGATTCTGCCAGGTTGGATCCGGCAGAAGCGGTTTCCAGCGAGACCTTATAGTTTCCCACCACAGTCAAGGGTCCACGAGGTGCCGGACTCTTCATCTTGAGATACACCGTGTGAGTTGAGGCCATGAATGCCGCTAGCGCCGATCTCCCCAGCAGTGCATGGTAAGGACTGTCCAGATCCACCACCTCGAACAGAAGGTTTTCGACCCGACAATTATCGCGCCCTCCAAACGATACATCCACCCGGATTTTTCCCATGGGCAAATAGGACAAACCCGGAACGATTCCATGGAAGGTTGTGTGAGTTGGCTGCAGCATGTTTTCGGTTATACCCAGCGTATGCATGGTGTGCCGGTACATGACGTTTATGCTGCTCCCATTGTCTATCAGCACCTTGCTGAACTTGACTCGAGTCGTTGGTCCATGCATGATTGGGTCCACAACAAGAGCGTAACCACCCGGATTTGGCATTATCTTTGGGTGATCCTTGAATGACCAGGTAATTTCCTGATCTGACCACAGCATGTATTTCGGAATTGCCGGCATCACAGCGTTCACTTCCATGGAACGGCGATGCATGCTTTGCTTGTCTGTTGGCTCAGTAACGAACACAACACAGCACATGTGCGGATCCTTATAAACATTCCGGCCCAAAGGTGTTGGCGGTGGTGGTTGGCCATTGCCATCTTCCACCTGATGAACTTGTTGTTGCTGCCGGTTCGGCTGAGGTTGTACCGGTAGCGCATTTGCTCCGGTAAGCGGGGGTGGTGGTGGTAGCCTTCCGGTACCTTGGTCCCTTGCATCTTTCATCATGTCTCTTTCCATTAATCTCTTGGTCCAAGTGCAATCTTTTGTCAAATGGTTCGCAGGTCTTGCAGGATTCGGCGTGTGCCACCGGCATGGCTGATCCATAGCGGACTCCATGGTGTACCTCTCATCATTTTGCCACAGTTTCTTTTCAACCAATTGTTTCTTAGGACCCGCCCACGGCTGCAATCCGGTTTTTTGTCTCTGGCTTCCACTGGCGCCGGAATTATCCTGCATCGCGGCCACTTGCTGCGGGCCATACCTCCGATCCGGAAAATCTTCCCTTCTTTTGTTGTGCCGGTTGTCCCGGTATTGATCTTGGCGTGGTTGGCTTGTTTGCGCCAGCTCAGCTTGAACCGCCGGTTGCATTGGGTCTCCCAATGCGTAGCTATCTGCCACACGTATCATCTCAGCCAAAGTTGTTGGCATGTTTCTCTGCAGCTTTTGCCACAGCGGTGAACCTCTTCTGCACCCATTGCAAAACCAAGCAATGGCCTGTGCCTCGATCACTCCTTCGCAGAAGTTCCTTGTGGAGTTCCACCGGGTCAGATAATCCCGGTATGTTTCATTGGAGCGCTGCACGCACAAAGCGAGCTGCTGCGGCCTGTTTGGCCTCCGATACGTACTGCTGAAGTTACTTACGAAAGCTTCCTCAAAGTCCAACCAGCCATTTATGCTTCCCGGTGGCAAGTTGTTAAGCCAAATGCATGTCGGTCCTACTAGGAAGGATGGTACGATTCTCACGGCCCAACGCCGGTTCCCTCCACCTGTCACGGTTCCTCCGTCACCAGCGACGTACACTGCGGTCACATAATCCGCAAGCCAATCTTCCGGCTTAGTGGTGCCATCATACGTTTTTGTGTCGCGGGGCAACTGGAAGTTTCGAACCGGTGGTTCCTCTTTCATGATTCGTGGGCCAAAGAATTTTAGACCCGGAGGACCTTCCGCCTCAATCATCTCAGATAAGTACACTCTATCCAGCATGTGCCTCGCATCCCGGTCTGGCAGAAACCTTTCTCCTACGCGTTCCCCCAAAGGGTTCTGGTAAACTCCGATTCTTTCAGTTCCAGAATCAGCTTCATCGTAGCGTTCCGGTACCGCGGCTCGTGCCTGCCGGTATCTTGGTGGAGGCACTTCCTCCTCAACATAAGCTGCTCTTGCTGCGCGATAATTTTGCCCGGTTTCACCTCTACCGGCATAATCATTTCCGGCGTAGCCATTTCCGGCATAGCCACGACCTGCCCCTTGGCTTTTTCTTCCGGCCTCGTGTCGCTCGGCTTGTTGTTTTCCGGCAAGAACCGGATCATACACAGTCATTTGCTGCGCATTCACTTCTTTTTCTTTTCTTCTGTCTGGATGGGGGGACGATGCCTGCCCATGTTTTTTTATTTGCTTCCGGCATTCTTTTCCGAACGCACTGATTTTGACGCTGCAACTTTGTTTACCCTAGCAAGCTGCTCAGCATTTTGTTCATGTATCATGTCAAGCAACTCCCTAACTCGATCTTGTTGCTTTGCTAACGCATCTCCGGTAAGCGAGTCACACAGCTCTACTGCAGCCCTAGCAGCTTTTATGGTTTTATCTGGACTGTTGTACTTAGGTTTTTCTACGATGCTCAAAGATGCAGAGGTACTTTTTCCGGCAAGAACTTCCTTACGCAGATCCTGATCTAGGTTGCGAGCTCTAAGCCGGTTTTCCGGCACTCTAGCAGGTTGAGCGCTAACAGAAGCAAAGCCATGGGCAGCGTTATACTCACGTAGGGTTAGGTTCAGCTCGCGCTGCGCCCGGATGATGTCCACGCCTCCAGAGAGCAGCTTCTGCCGTTGTGCCTCCAGCTCCGCCTGAGCCGCTGCCGGATCGATGTTCTGCGCGATGGGTGTTGCCAGCATGCTCATGGCCGCTTGGAGAGGAGTCTCCGGTGGCGCTGTAGATGCACCCGCAGCCGCTTGGTCACGCTCGGTCGGCGGCTTGGCCGTGCGCGTGGACTTCGTCGGTCCAGCGCCTTCTGCCGCTGCACCCTTGCCGGCGTCAGCCGCGCCAACCATCAGCACCTGCAGGCTACCGGCGGCGCAGCCGCTGCGAACTGCAGACCTTGGCGGGTCCGGCGCTACCAGCACCGGCGAGAGGTACTGGCGCTCCGGGACGGTGCCGTAGTAGACGCGGTGGCTGCCGAACTAGATGACGCGGCCGTTCTTGGGGAACTTACCGCCGTTGGAGAAGCAGCCAGCGTTGTCGTTGATGAAATCCATCGAGAAGAGGCGGTAGACGAGGCCAGTGACCACGCGCTCGCCGGAGATGGTGAGGAGGTCCGCCCAAATATGAACTCCAGCAAGCGCAGCTGCTGGCCCCATGGTGGGCGCCAACTATCGTCGTGGTGAATAGACAGATGCCATGGGATGGCTTGAGTTGGGGCCGAATGTGCACTAGAGGATTCGGGGCGGGGGGGGGGTTGGTAACACAGGGATGAATTCCGGATGGATTACCGGTATCTTTATTGATGAACTTGGCCTTGGCCAGAGGTTGAAGAAGTACAGTACAAACACTACTTCTAACTTGGGATCTCTCTATTGCATAATCAGCTACCCCGTGCAAGGGTGTGCTCCCTCTCCTTATATAGGGGAGAGGGTGGCTTACAGGGGAAGAAACCCTAAGGGCATCTTTGACTAGACAAACTACTTTACAAAGCCTCTTTGGCACCAGGTGACACCGGTATGCCTTTAACCAGGAACGGTGACATCCTCCGGTAGCTTTTACGTCATCTTCTGCTTTGGCCTCAGAGCTTCGATTAAAGCTGAAGTGCTTCGCTCATCCTTGTCCTCTAGTCCTTGAGGGAATCTTTGACCAGCTTGTCGACGTGCTACAGTGTAGCCTGTACCGGTAGTCCGGTACCTTCTTAGCCTATTCCGGTATACCCCTCCTGCGATACCGGTATAGACTCACTTAGCCATAAACTTAACTTCATTGTCCGGAGTAATCTTTAAACCGGTACCTTTACAGCCTAAACAAGGCTAGTTTGGCATGCCTTTGGCATACCGGGGGTCATCCCCCCAACAGTACCTACCACGTTCCGTTAATATATGATCCACTATCTTGTTAAAAAAAAAAGGTCAACCGTGAGTTAGAGACATCTCGATATCACTTCTAAGAGCAAGTTTAATAGTATAGCCAGCTGCTGGCTATAAGCTAAGTGTCATGTCATCTATAGCCAACTTAGAGCCAACATATTCAATAGTAAGCTATAAAATGTAGTATTTTATCAATACTAGATGACCGGTTGCGCTATCGCGCAAATGACAGAATCAAATCAAAATTTAAACCATAAGTTTACAATATTTAATTATTATAAGAAATAGGTCGTAATTTAACTGCTTTAGTTTCTTCGAAGACACACCATTACATCGAGATGCTGCAGTAATTTTTTTCGATAACACACCATGGAAATGTGTACAATCTCACAGAAGAGAGCCAAAGAAGGCCAAGTTTACACTGCCAACAAGGGGTGGCAGCTCCCCACGAAAGTATACTCTCTCTACAGCCTTGCATCGGTATATCTAAAGGTTCAGGAAAAGAAAAAACAACGCCACGAAAAATGCATATAGTTAAATGCAGTAAGATAACTGCATGGTGGTAGAAGCCAGGTGTGGTGGCTCAAGATCGAGGTCGCCACCAGCACATCATCATAAATATCACGCATCTCCTCATAGACCAAGACTGATACATGCACCTGAAAACATGCCGATATGTGTACCAAAGTAATAGATAGCGACGCAGATTTATTTAGCAAGTGCAAAACCATACCATCGACTTTTATGAAATAAAAATGCGGTATGTGTACCAAGGTAATAGACAGCGACACAGATTTATTTAGCAAGTGCAAAACCATACCATCGACTTTTATGAAATAAAAATGCGGTGTTTCATCAAGGCACTTGAGAACCGTGATGGGCTCACAAAGGTCGAGCAAACTGGTGTACTCTTGTGGTGTCCAATTAAGAATGGGAGCTCAAGAATACAGTTCTGATGTCCACTGTTGTATTAGCAATTCATAATTCATAATCTATAAACAATTATGATAAAGACGGACAGTATTAAAACATCACAGAAAGAGAGGCAAGAAAAACAAACAAGTACATACACCAGGGAAGCTGCTGCTGATGAAGCTTATTGTCTAGATTCCTGGTTTGTTACAGCAGTCCTATAAAATAGAGCTACTTCTTCTGTAGAGCAACCTCGGAATGGTTACTCCCAACAAATATATGAAACCACCTTGAAAAAGCAATCAGTCAAGGACAAAAACAGACATTAACCTGTGAGCCCAATATGACCGGTCAATTCAGACCATGGCATTTGTGAACTGCGGCAGCAACCTGGATGGAAAAAAAAGGCCGTATGACATCTCTCCTTAACATCCCAGCACCTTAATTGCAATATTGCAAATAGATAGATGGAGCATAAATATTACATAAATTAATCTCAGCTAGGATTTTAATCGAACACCCTATAAGCATCGATGAGATCTTCTGGGATTAAATCGGATAGGAGGAGTGCGAGCGATGACCTGATCTCCGCCCTCGCCGCGTAGCAGGATTCCACAGAGAGAGATAGCCCGACGAAGGCACGCCAACATCTTCAGCGAAGAAGAAACCGTAGATGAGGCCTTGCAGATGTTCCCCTGACCGTTGTCCTCCCTGATGAACCGGAGCAAGGACCAGTTTTCCACCGATGCGCCTCCGTCCTGTCGTCCTGCTGGCGACAATACAACCAGGACGATGCGACCAAACTGTTAGAACCATAAGATCATATGACCCATCCAGCTTGACAGGAAAATCGGTCAAGAAACTAATACACGATATTCTCAAGTAATGACTAATGAATGAAAATGCAAAGAGCAGTGATTCCTGAATGTTTTCCTAAATGATAGAATACTATTGATTTATAAATGACCTGATATTGTAAGGTCGACTGAACATTTCTTCTATTATAAATGCACGCAAATAAAAAAAACTAATGCACTGTTCATTGAGCATTGTAAATACATAGCGCATTTTAGATTAGAGCAATTGCCAATTCCCACAACCAAAGGAGCAGTCAAATAAACATCTGTAGTGTTCAGCAAGGATTCAATCAATCTAAATGTGGTAACGAAACTAAACTGGGGCCAAACTATAAGTAGGTTAACTTTTGTGCTTAAGAGCCGCACCTTCCGGAGATAAGATGGATTGCATACACAGATATATGTGGGCATATCTAGTAAGCTAAATCATCACAACGCTGAGGCCAAATAGGCTATATCTTTGAAGCAGGTCACTTGTCCAAGAGGGGAAAATATCTTACACCTATTCTTTCTTCACTGTAGAAGCTGATATCACATATGAAAATTATGGAAAAGATTCCAGAACACTGAAGAAAATGAAATAGTTTTTCTTCACTGAAAAAAGAATGGCAGCAGGTACAAAGTTAAAAGCTATCATCTACGGCCAGATTAGAAAAAAACGTTGCTAAACAAGTAGATATCAACTAAAAGAGTTCATGGAAAAATCTTTGAAAAAAAGAGCGTTCAAACAATGGACTTTCTGCCTTTCTTAAACAAATGCATAGAACTTGGGAATTACCTTCAATGTAAGTTCCTACATAAGGTTAATAACACAGGGTTTAGGACACTCACCATTGTTTCGACTTCGACATCAAGTGGAGTTTTATTTTCTTTTTGTGTAGTCTCAGTCGATCACTGATGCTATACATAGCAAGGGGCAAGCCTGAGGAGAGAATGACGACGTCGTCGAGGTCGACTCTCAGTGGCGTTTGAGGGGCTCTGTTGTGGAAACTGAGGGGAAAGGATGATGGCGATGGCCCCTCCTTGTTCGTCTCTATGGCAGTGCACAACTTGGGCGACGATGGCGCATATGACTTGGCCTCTTTGTCTGTCTCGCTTCCAGTAAAGCGAGCCTTCTGGCCACCACACATGACGAGGAGGGACATGGTGGATGCAGAGGAGCTCGGTGACGATAGGTGGCACGGGGTCCCTGAATCAAAACAAAGACACGTCAAGCATTTGGAGACTCGAGGTGGGGTCAAAATATTTCACAACCTAACTGCTCATTCACAAATTAATTAGTCAGGTCAAATAAGAACCAACCAAGAGCAGGCTATCTTTTTCTCTTTGCCATATCCATCCATCAGAGCACATCATGGTATAATACTTTTGAAAAAATTCAGTGAAATCAGAAAGAGAAGAAAGAAAAGCTTTTTGACTTGGGATTTAAGGCAACCATATAGAAGACCATTAGATTATCACTGATTTGTTAAGGGGTGAAAAATGTGTTGGATTATAGAACCATAATTTCATTAGAAATAGAAGAAAACAATATTTTCATACCACATATTAAACAACATGCACACACGGTAATAACTATCGTGAATCACATGAACAAACTAAAAGCTGAAGAATATTCTTTTGTTTATTATACGACAAACCATGAGCTGAACTGAAAAGAATATCAATATTATGATTAAAATCAAACCCATTGTATTCATGGGGAGAACATCCAGAGAAGCAACTCTGCTTCATAGGACTAAAATAATAGCTGTTATCTCTCAAACAATTAGTTGAACATTATGACTGCAAACTAAGCCCACATTGCAAAAAAAAAATCCATGATATGTGCGATCTGAGGAATAAAAACAGCAGCAGCAGACAAAATATAGGCAAAGGCAATTACCTTTCAAGAAAAAGTAAAGGAAAGACATCTTACCATATCAAGAAAACGTAAATGGCTATTCCCATAACAAAATATATGTCTTTCATTGAGTTATTTCCGCCTTCTCAAATAAACTGAGCCAATCCAATTGACTCACAAAATGATTTTTTTTCTACTCATTACCCTCAAGACCAATCTGTCAAAAAAAAAATAAGAGGCATGATTTATTTTTAGGCAAGATAAAATCATACATATCAAGCTTTGAGTTGGTGACATTCTGGCAAAGCAATCTATATGCTTGAATGCAAATAAATTTGTATGTTCACCTAATGATAATGATAATTACACAGAAATAAAAGGCACCATGCCATATTTTGAAAAAATGAAGAAGATAGATAGCTGGTTTTGGCATAAAACCGAGATACTTAGAATGAATCTAATTCACGGAAGCAATGAAATATATTAGACCATTTCCAAATTTCACCACGCATAATATTTAATGACCAACCCCACCAAATTATTCCCTTCAGATCAAAGCATATCCACTCAACTGCAGGATAAAAGTAAATTGTCTGAACATAAAACCACACCAAAGTTGCAACTAAAGTCGTAACATTTTTTGTAAAATAATTAACACATTAAACACTTGAATGGATAGTAAGGGAAATGCTAAAATATTGCAGATTGTTAATCGTAAGTCCTACACATTCTCATGAACTATTTTTTTCCTGTACTTGAAGGCAACAAAGATGCAAAGTTGAAAATTACCAAATACCTTCAAGCCCATCCAACCGGTGATGCCGTGATCATCCCTAGACGGACTTATAACAGCGGCATAATGGTTGTCAGCTAGGCACAAAAAACAAGGTATAATCGCACAACAGGAAGTCCTAGCAAAAACGAAGAAAGGAGCGACCAGGATGTCGACCTCGCCGCTACTGGATGCGCTCATGCTTGCGGAGAAGCACTTGTGTAGAGGCCGGGACTACCCGCAGCATGGTGCTTGGTCTAAGACCTTATGATGGAAAGTCACCTTCATTGCTGGAAAGAAAATAGTACCAAATCAGAATTATGATTACTGGTAAAACCTGATACCTCCTCCTTGCATATAACCACTCCACAAACTCCATACAATCACCATGATGATAAGATGCATAGAAAGATATGGGCAAAAAGAAAATAAGAGAAGCCTCGTACAAATACCTGCATTTCATCAAATACGTGTGCATCTGGCCATGGTTGACCTGCTCCTACAGATCCTCTTCTTCTGACTTTTCTTACTTAAATCTTGTACAAATTGCAAAAATCTGCAGCAAGCCATACAAAACATCAATCGTCTTGTTACTTTAAGATCAATGGCCATCGACTTAAAAATATCTTTTTTGCTGGAGCCTAAAGAGGAGAACCCAGAACCAAACAAAATCGAGATCCAAAAGGAAATTTAGGGAGATAAGAGGCCGTTCTAGGAGATGGAATAAGAAGAGTTGGGGAATCACCTACTTCTCTGGTTGATTAGTCGTTCCCTTCCCAGTGTTGGTCGCTACACAAAAGAAGAGAAACAAGAAGTTAGAGATGGAAAGGAGGAGACGGAAAGAGGAGGGAGAAGCAGACCTCACTAACACATGCAGCGAGGAAGCAGGGATCCGCTCATGGCGGACTCGCCGGCGCGCTCGCAACGGCTAACCCTAGCCCACCATCTCATCGAGCTCGTCGGCCGTGGTCACACAGCCGGTCTCTCAGCGCCACCTCCTGTGGAGGCGCTCGTCGACGGGCCCTGGCCGCCGCAGCCGGTCTCCCCCGCTCCGCCTTCTCTTCAAATCTTCATCTTTTCTCCTCCCTGGAAGAACCATCTTCAATCCCGATGGATCTGGTGTCCGTGCCTCCTCCGGTCGTCCTAACCAACGAGCAAGCACGGGGTTGGTGGTAGGAGGCGGGCTCATCACCCTTTTGTCCGCAGCATGGAAGGCCAACAGTCTCCAAATTTGGATTCCACACAACCTGAAAGACATCGCCCCTACAGCTGCAAACTGTGCAGCACAAAGTATCAGATGCTTAACTGCATATCAGTTAAGGATAGCAGGTAGATTAACTGACCAATGAAAAGCAGAAAATTAAGACTGACGTAAAGAGGTAACAATAAAGAAAATCAGTCACAGTTGTCGGAAGCATGCAAGCTTCTTGATAGTTTTCACAAGTAAAATACTTAATAGTTGCATCACAAGATGCCGTAGCCAAGATCCATTAATTGAACGAAATGAAGAACAATGAGTTGACCTGACAAAGTATGATATAAGCTATGAATAGGAAGCATGGCAAACTGAAAATGAGGAACATATATTTTCACAGAAGTAAACCTTGGCACCAACATTAATGGTAAAAAGATTTACCTTCTTTCTATAATTTCTTTTATTTATTGTGGGAAGTGGTAGAACACAGCTGCAGTAGCAACAAAAATGGATATCTGAGCATTCATGCCATGATGTAGTGTAGGTTGCACTCAAACAAATTTTTAATAGAACTTGTAACGCCAACAAGAACCTATCTTTGCATTAAAACCACATTAAAAAATGAGGACAATATTAATGGTATTATTAAATAATAACCAATCAAGATAAGTGTGAGCATAGATAGAGAATTCATAAACTTGCATGTATAATTTACGTTTAACCATAATTCTCCTCAAATGTTCCGTAATTACAGCCGGAGGAAAATAACACATATGAAAAATATTTTAATAAATACAAAATAACAAACCAGACGGGAATCTTTTCATAGGAACATAGGCTTTAAGATGTTTCAAACACTGATGGCTAAAGCACTCAAGGATGGAAGGGATAAGGACCATAAATTCAAACTATGCAGTAATCATGCTTTAATCTAGGAAATAGCTCCCTTCCTCGCTACAGGAAGAGAAATTAAAATAGGGAAGGAACAAGAAGGAAGAGCTAAAATAGGGAGGAAGGAACAAGAAGGAAAGAGCTCACCACGGGAGGTAGTGATGTCCTCCAGCGAGCGGCGCCATGACCTTGGCCCAGCCTGAGTCATCTTCCTCCTCTGCACCCGTGCAGATGAGGTCATTCTTACCATCTTGTTCACCTTCCCCAGCCACTGGTTCAGATCGGATGAGGGTGCGAGCTCTAGAGTGGGGAAATGGTGACCACGGCCACGGGCAGAGGTGGCAGAGCAGACGGACATGGGGCGCCACGGAAGAGGCCAGTAAAATGCATCCTGAGACCCTCTCCTGCAGCGCCGCGCCGCCGCCCTCCTAACTTTCTTATATCCTTTGAGAACTGCAAATAGAACTACAACAACATTAGTCAATATCACAAAAGATATTCTAGCAAGATATTGAACTGTTTGATATTTCTAGAGATAGTAGGATTGCAAGATATGCAAAAAAAGGTAGATTATTAAAGAAAATATATTAAATGATGTTTTGGGGAAAGTTCTTGCCGCTTTTGTAAGTAACCATTTATCTACCTAGGCTGAAACTAACAACCATTCTCTGAATGGTTACTGACCAATCTGAGCTGCATCTATATGTGTTAGGTGTGAGCTATCATCAGGTCCACTGAAAAAATATTGTTCCTCCAGTAAAACCCACCAGACACCACAATTTTCTGGATTATGTGCTAATCATTCTAAAATGGCAGGTCAACTCTACACATATCACAAAATGATTTCTGTAAAGCGTAATGATTTCTGTAATGTAGCAACAGCCATAGAACGTAATGATTCCTGTAAAACAAGATATGTAGACATAGATGACATGCTGAAATTCCTTTTTTGGAGATCACCTTTCCAATAAGCAAGTCAACATAAATAACAGCTATTTTTGGAACTTTAAAATGAATTTGAATTATCCCCTAGTTTTTACTGATATTTTGTTACCATCTGCGAGCTAGCTTGCAGACATAGTCACATAGTTTTATCTTTTCTTTGAAAGGTGATATATGTAAGTTTGTCACAAGTTACTATTCTATCAAGCTACCTTGTTTTATAATCTTTTTTTGAAAAACCAAGACATAACCTTTTTTTTACAAAGCAGCAATGGGTTAATATTCGTAGTGAAGATCATGAAAACTCACATTAGAATAAAAATATGGTCAGCACTTAGCCTCTGTTCTCCAGATCAGTACATATGACCTAAAACTAATTAAACAAACATATCAGTGTGTGATAATCTACCTCTATGAATTGAAGATGACAACAGTTTTTATTTATGTCGTATGACCAAATAAGCTGCAATACGTATAATCTCTTCTTTGTCTCTCCTATAAATAATAATTACTGGAACCCTCATGCCAGAGAAAATCCCTACCGAGCACCGCTTACACCGCAGCAGTTACTGGAATCCTCGGGCTGTTTTTGCAGCTGCAAGTGAACACATGATAAGCACCAATGCAGAACGGAGATTCTGAGGACAGAAACATCATCTACTTGGACACAACGTGATGTCATTCATATATGCCACACATTAATTAGAAGGTGGCATGAAACTATTCAGAGATCAGATTAGAACGTAAGACTACCAACAAAAGGCTAATAGGGAAATGCCACAAATGGGAGAGAAGCCAAACCATAAGGTGATTTGTCTCTGAACACTATCTTCATTTTTACAACAGAAAACAAGATCAGAGCGCTCTATATGCAGCTCTAGGAGGCCAACCTGACGTTTAACGTAAGACTACCAACAAAAGGCTAATAGGGAAATGCCACAAATGGGAGAGAAGCCAAACCATAAGGTGATTTGTCTCTGAACACTATCTTCATTTTTACAACAGAAAACAAGATCAGGGCGCTCTATATGCAGCTCTAGGAGGCCAACCTGACATCGCTGTTGCAGGACACGGAAGAGGGAGGAGGCACGGCTGCCTCCGCTCCTTGCCAGCCATGTCCCAGAGTCTTCTTCAATTTAAATGTCAACTCAGATAGTTTCAAGCCTGCAAAACAAGAATTTGACTCTGTTAGAGACGAATATTTATGGGGGTCACGAGACAGCATAAAAATTCGTACCACACATAGACTATACAAATAAATGTTAGCTAGACCTGAAGCTATTAGACACTGGCACGAGAGGTTGTGTTCTGGCCATAACACAATGTGGCTATGTGATGCAGATCGGTAGGCCGTAAAGAGATATACTTATGACATTGCCTTGCTCTCATTCCGATACAGTTGGGTCAATAGAGTGAGTAGACCTGGCACCATGAGCATCATCTCCCAAACAGACTAAACAACCGTTGACAACGAATTTACCCTGACTGGGGAAGATTCATAGAAGAGGCAGCAGATCTCCTTCGCGCTACTTGATATGGTCTCTCGCCGACATACAATCACCTCGTGCAAAGGCCTGTGAAATATTCAAAAAATAAACAGACATGATGGAGAACCTAAGAATACGTGAAGAGGAGAAGATACACATAAAGAGGCTCACCTGCACCCAATGAGGAGGAGAGGAGGGAGGCGCTGCCTCCGAACTGCCTCCGAACCGCAGAGCTTGCACACACTTGGTCGCCACCACTCCATCCATGGCCGCTACGGCGGCGTCGACCCGCGGCGGCGGCTGATGCGGCCCCTGCCCACATACTCTTCGCACGGTGATGCCCGCGACCGGCGGTTACCATGGCCTCCCCGCGCTCCACGCAGCAGCGCCCCCCGGCAACTGTCCTTCGCCCCGCTCTCTAGATGCGAGGTATACGAGGCAGTGGCACCTGCGCTCCCTCCTGGCTCACGTCGGCTGCGGCGGGCTGCCTCCCCTCATCCCTCCTGCAGCGTCTGGATTGGGAAGGAGAAGAGGAGATGGCGCGGATTGGAGGAGGAGGAGAAGGAAGGTGGCAGCCGATTGGAAGACGGGAGAGGAGCTGGGGATTGGGGGAGGAGAGGAGGCAAGCGATTGGGGACGGGAGGACATCTAGGGTTTTCACCCGGTCCAAAAGAAAGGCGAATGAAGACGACGCGAACAAGCGCGCGTTGCTGCCTCTCGCTCGAGGGTCCGCCTGTGCTCTGGCCCAGTCGTCATGCACCAACAATGAGAAGCAGCTGGTGAGAAAAAGAACCACTTGATCGGACGGCTGAGGTAGAAAGTGGAATCTAAAATTTACTGTGCAGGGTGCGTCCAGGATCTTTTTGCCCCTTTTGGTGCTTTGGCTGGCCGAGTAGCGTAGCATCATTTATAGAAGTAATATAACTCACCTTTCACTTTCACAAAATGCCTAGGAGCACGTGCTGGCTCTTGCATAAGAGCTCACTTCTCTTCTCTCTCCTCATCTCTCTCCTCCAACTAAGCAATACTATAATATTTTAATCCTTATAGCCAGCTGACTACTACCAGCTACCTCCGTCCCAGTTCATAGGGCTTGCGCGTATCCCTAGGTTGTCAAATTAGCTAAGATAATATCATTTGTATAATATAAAAATTATATCATTAGAAAGTAGAGCATCTAAGCTTTCTAATGATATATATTTTGTAATACATATGTTGCATTATCATCGTCAAATTTACGATCTAGGGACACGCGTAAGGCCTGTGAACTGGGACGGAGGCCCTTGCTCTAAATACTTCTTCTGCCAGCATTCAATGCATATTGATATCGACCAAATACTTCTTCTGCCAGCATTCAATGCATATTGATATCGACCAAATTGTCCTAATTCTAAACACACGCCCGTCAGTGCAAGAGGCAACTCAACTTGACTGCACCTAGCCACTTACCCTTTACATCTGCAGCAATGACTGCTCCCCTGAGTGGGAGGACGGTATTTGCCTTTGTAGAATCTAGCAATGACTGCTCCCCATGGATCACATTGGTAGAATCTAGAAAGGAACCACAAAATTTTGCTCTCAGAATGCTGAGTTACCTGTAAAGTATAAGACTTCAGTGGAAGTGATCAGTAGATCAGTAGATCACGCCACTGCTCCTAATCTGATACAAAATGTTATTGTTCCTAACCCTAATCTAGACAGTTGATCACATTTCCGCAGAAAAGCGGAGAACAAAATGAAGGCCCTCGGATCTATAATATTGTGATGGTCATAAACAGTATCAGCTGTACTTTACTCCATTTATCCCTTGTAGCTGTTGCTCCCGTCTTGTGGTTCAGTCTCAGCCTTCATTACCATAACTACCTGCTGGGAGAAGTTTGTTGCTCTAAAATCAACGAGTTTGGCTTTGTAGCCATGAAGATCTTGCTGGTGACTCATTTGTTTTGTTAGCTTGAAATCGAGAAAATCTTCGTAATCTGTTAATCTTCAACCGAATTGAGGGAACCTTTCGAGCTATGGTCTTCCAGATCATCTGGACAGCATCGTCAGGCTGAGACGGGTACTGGTATTCAAAGTGCCGTTCGACCTCCTTCAGTTTGTTCCACATGCTTGTCCACTCCTCTTGACTTATTCCTTTAATCAGGTTTATCAGAAAGCCCTTCTTGACTGCATCTGCGCCGCGCACTATGATGCAGAACTTGGAGTAGTCAAGGACATCTTCAAACGGGAGCTCAATCTCGTCGCTGATGATGACGGGCACACAGTGGCTGACTATGGAATCGAACAGGCGGTTGGAGGACGGTGTGTCCCCTGCAATGTTGAGGCAGAATTTGGACGCCCGCATCCCCCGCGTCGATTGCTCAATCCCATTTCCGGCCACACTCCCAAACGAGAAATGCACATCTTTCTCATCTTTGAGAAGATAATACAGTTCCTGCCGAATGAAACCACCCTGCAACATTGTGTAGTCAGAAGATTATCAACCATGTAAAACATCCATATTTGCACATAATTCATCCATTCTCAGGACCTCAATTTTCAGACGGTCAATAATTACTAGATATTGCTTACTAAACCACCAGATTATAAAAGTTTACCACAAATGTGAGGGCGACATTGAATTATGATTGTTAACCTTATGGGTTATAGAACTACTTAAGTACCCATATCTGGGTTTATAAATGCACAGATAACACTGATATAAAAGAAGTGATTAGCTACCAAATTGAACGAACAAAGCAATATATAGCAGTTTGAAGTGATTGCCAACCAAAGTGAGTTGGATTAGCCTATTTGGGAACGAGGCAAAGCCAATGGCATTGATTATGCAACTAGGACATTCCAATGCAGTTTCAAAGCAAGTGCCACGGATGGTGTCCAGAGGAGGATCGTGCAAGCATAGGACTGAGTTCTTAAATGAGTAGTCAAGTAGACGTCAAACATTCTCAAATCTATATAGGGGAAGAAGACATGCAAAGGAATTGTTTAACTATGGGCACATTATTTAATTAGAAGTTGAGTAATCCCACCACGACTTGGATATTTCTGCATCGGCTACAGCAAGCGAGTTACTCCAATGAGAGGGTAGGGGGTACTCACATCCTTCCTGTAGATGGCGCCTTGGAAGTAGAGCAATGTGGGTCGTTGGTTGTATCCGGCGGTGTCATTGAAGAAGTTGTCGACCATGTGCAGGTAAGGCGCGACGACGTCCTTGTGGACGTTGGCGACGCTGTGCGGGTACCTCCCGAAGTCGCATAGGACGAATACGCAGGGCCATAGCCTGTAGCGCGCGTGGAGCATCCCGTTGGGGTGGTGCGCGAGCACGACGTGGTCCCTGCCGCCGGACCTGCGCCACTCGGGGCGCGCGGCGAGGAAGTCGAGGAGCCTCCGCTGCAGCGCGCGGTCGTCGCTGGCCCGGGCCTTGGAGTGGCGGTTGAAGCTGAGGGAGGCGAAGAAGGGCACGAAGACGACGTCGGCGGCGGCGGGGTCGCGCACCCGCGCGGCGGTGCACGGCGTGGGCGCGCCCTGCTCGGAGGCGAGCAGGTCGAGCGTGAGCCAGTACTCGATGCTGTGCTGCAGGTTGAGCCCCCCGGGGTAGTTGGGAACGTCGTGGGGCGTGAGGAGGTCGGGCCACGGGGCGGTGGCGGTGGTGGCGGGGTTCCAGTCGAGCAGGCCGAAGTGGAACTCGGGGGGCAGGTCGTACATGTAGACCCGGAGGAGGGCCTTGTCTGGGTTGCATTTGGTGGCGGGGGTGGGGGAGCGGAGCCCCTGGCGGCGGGCGGGCGCGGCGGCGGAGTCGAGGAGGAGGTACCAGGAGGCGAAGAAGAGCGCGGCGGCGAGGGAGAAGAACCAGACGAGCGGGCTCCGGCAGGAGGCGGAGGCGGAGGCGGCCATGGCGGCGCTAGCGGTGGGCGTGGCAATGCGGGGCGGCGTGGCGGGGGTGGGCGGCCATGGCGCTCGGATCTGAGGGAGTGGGGATACGTGGGCGGGCGTGGTGGGTCAGTGGCGGCCGCGGTGTGGTGCCTCGATCGGGTGGAGGCGTCGCGTGGGGCTACCCGATCGAGGGGGTGGATCTGGGGGGAGTCGACGGTGAACCGGGGAACGGCTTCTTCTTTCTTTCCAGATCCACGCAAGGACGCACGCACTTCCATCCCTTTGCTGTGGCTGCTCTTTCGCCGCTTTCCTCGATGACCTTGGAAATACACTGATTCGCCAAGGCCATGTGCAAGGGATCTAAAGTAGAATCCCACCTTCATTTTATTTTTTAATGTGGACATCTCCTGTCCCGTTTCAATCTATTTAGCATCTCCACCGAGCCGACCCATTTCGGGTGTCCAAATTAACCGCTGCCTCCGTTTTCATCGGCCTGATGCCTCCGTTTTCATCGGCCCGATGACGTGAAAATGGTCATGCGTCTGTTTTCATCGGCCTGATGCCTCCGTTTTCATCGGTCCGATGACGTGAAAATGGTCATGCGTCTGTTTACGTTGGGGGTGTCTCCAACGGACCGACGCATATTGGCTCCGGATCATTTTTTTCTGAAATATCGAAAAACAGGAGAAACAAGCAAATAGCATGAACATATGGCCGTCATATTGGCTTAAATTGAGGTCTCAAATAAGTCAATCATATTGTGCACAAGGTACAACACAAAATGTATTGCAAAAGGTGCCCAAACATGACCAGAACATCAAATATAGTTCAAAAAGAGGCCATGGTGGTTGACAATGGCGTGCAGATCAGGCGTCTCGAGCGTGGATTTCGACGCGCTTCTTCAGGAACCAGGTCCTAGTGGTGTCGTCTATGTTGCTCAAGTGGACCAACATGATCCTTGTGTCCTCGGCGTCACGCATTTTGGTCTCGGCGTCTGCCTTTTTAGCCTCGACGTTCATCCTTTGGACCTCAATGATCTCTTTGGTGAGGTTGAGGTAGATGGCAGTTGCGACCTCTTTTTTCCATACGCTTCTTCTCGTCCCTTTTGTCCATGGCGGTTTGAGAGTCCGCCATGATTTTCTCCAAGGTCTGGCTCAACGCAAGGGTTGATGCCTGATCGGCCTTGGTAGACTTATGGCCCCGGGGATGAGGTGGAAGGGATTTCTGCCTAGGATCGCCGTCTTCATCGTCGATGACCAACATGTCTGTCCCATTCTTGATAGCTTCATGGTAGGCCGCATAGCCAATCCTCCACTTTGACGCGTCCTTCATCTTTTCCCAGCAATGGACCATATAGAAAGCATTCCTATGTGTTGTCTTGAACTTCTTCGAGGCCCTCGGTACATGCAATTGGTAAAAATTAGGTTCATGGTTTGCTAATGCTAAGTACATAGATGGAATGATGATGCTCGTTTCTTTACCACTCCAAGCACGTCCATGCCGCTCTCGGGTGGGAAACAACATGATCGACGGTGACGCGGAACTTGGAGGTCTTTTGTTTGATGTAGTTCCATCTTTTTCTGATGGACTCTTCTGCGCGATCATTTTTCATCTCGTAGGGCGCTTGACGCTTTCTCTCTTCGTACTCTTGAACCACCTTGGCCCAGTTGACAAGGTATTAACTTGTCAATGCCTACGGATTGTAAACTTAGGGTTTCGTAGAAAGTAGAGGGCAAGTAGATCTCGAAGGTTCAGCCGAAAAGGTGCTCGATTCAAAAATTAGGGTGTGTGTCGACAATAGATTCAATCCTTTCCTCTCCCATCGGCTCCCATTTATATAGGAGGAAGAGCCGAGGGATTTCGTGTCGTACAAGTTACAAACTCCGAGAAGCCATCCGAGACTCTCCCATATTGTTATATGATTCGTGATTCCTAATACAACTCTATATTCCTTGTCGAGGTTCTCTAGGCTCTGGGCCTTGAAGAGCCGTGGGTACCTTATTCGGCAGGCCCATTCGGCATGCCTATGTCAGTAGCCCCCGAGATTTTACTTGAATCATAGAATCAAGTAAAATCTCCATTGTAAAATTATGTCGTATATTTATGCATCGTAGAGCCGAATATTTTGCTTAACATCTATTTTGTACATGGATACTGGTAGATGGAGCTGGTTCATCTGACGGATCAGGTACTAGTTAACTGCTCTTGTGGCAAACCCGCATAAACCTACTTCAAGCTCAAGTCCCTGGACGTGAACTCGGGATACTGGCGTAATTCGATACGCGCCGCTTAAGAACTTACCATGAACCGAATCCCAGCTATGTTTTATCAAGTACCTAACGCGTTCGCTAGGATTTTTCTTCGCATCTGTTGATACGGATAAAGTGGGAGAGCGCATTCGGGTGCGATACCACGTCATATAGGATGGATCCTGGGGACTCATCTTCGTAAGCTCTCTTGAGTTACGGCATTCAAAGTTTTTACCGCGGCGGACACGCTTTGAGAATATATTGTCGAGTGCCTTTGTCGGCTGTTGGAATTGTAAATTTCTTCGAGTTGTCGGATGACAATGTCTTGATCTCCCGATGGCACTACATGCATGACGAGTTATGTGTAACTCGAAAATGTACGATGAAAATTCTTCGTCTGAAATTCTATATTTTCTTGTCATTCTTTTCTACCTTCTTCCTCATATTTCATCGGGTGCGCGACCAGCGCTCCCGATGGGAGTAGCCCCCGAGGCTACAGCCGAGTGTTTGCACTTGGCTGTAGGCTCAACTTTTGCTATTTTTTTCAACTCTGTATTTTTTCTTTCGCCTCATCCTCTTATCAGAAGTATAGACAATACTTCTGATAAGAGTAACCCCCGAGCATATGAACAGATGCTTGCATCTGATCATAGGCTATCGAAGTTTTTCTTTTTAACCGTGCACTTTTTTAGAACTTGAAGTTTTCTTGTCGCTATATTTTGTTATACCACTCGAAGCTTTTTTGAATGACGTCGCTGTTGACGATAGCCACGTAGACCCACATTGGGAAGCCACGACTCCTATCAACCCACTGGGTCGTGGGTCCGAAACTCTGCATCGTCTACACGTCGCGCAAGTGGGGCGCACACATCCTCCGGAATTTCCGGCACGCGCGAAGTAACTTCCCTGCAGTAAAATTGGAGCGGTAAGACCATTTTACCCTTTGGACACGCGTAGGGTTCGGAACTCTCGCCCTTTTCATCCGACGGCTAGACGCATCGTCTTCTTCCTATAAATTCACTTCTTACTCCTCATTCATCCCTTCGCTGCGCCGCACAACTCCTCTCTCTCTCTCTCTGCCATTGTTGCTTCTCGAGCTCTTCGCGCATGCACTCTCCTTCTTCTCCTTTTTTCTCCACCGAACTGCCCTCAATGGCTCCGCGCACCAAGCAGTGCAGGAACCGTGCCCCAGGCACCGATGAGCTCATGGAGAAAGCCAAGATCTCCGGCTGGGACAGGTCGAAGCTTTCCGCCCAAGACCACAAGCTTCTGAAGAAGGAGGCCATGAAGATGCCCGGAAACGAGAGCTATCCTCATCCTCCCATTGGATTCCGGGTAACTTTCATCGACTTCCTCACTCGTGGCCTAGCTATTCCTGTCCACGAATTCCTTTGTGGTTTGCTTTTTAATTACGGGATCCAGCTGCACCAGCTGACCCCAAACTCCCTTCTCCATATCTCCATCTTTATCACACTCCTGAATGTTTCCTAGGCATCCACCCTCACCGGGCCTCTGGAAATGCATCTTCTTCCTCCGGTGCAACAACTCGAAGAACATCGTCTACAACGTGGGTGGCATTTGCATCTGCGTCCGTCCCAATGTCGACTATTTTGACGTGAAGTTCACGGACTCCGTCCAAGGCAGCGCAGGAAATGGTTTTACATCAAGGATGAGTCTTCTTCCGCCGAAGAATACGGTCTTGCGCCCTTTGACGGTACCGAAGAAATTCAGAGGCGCAAGTCCTAGGACGCGGAGGCCACAACCGAAGAAAAAGTGGCCACTGACGCTATGATTACCCGCATCCACGAACTTCAAAATACCGATGGGGCAGAACTGTCGGGTGTGCAAATCATTACATATTTCCTTCGGATTCGAGTGCAGCCTCTGCAGGCTCGCAAAAATCCTCTCTGGATGTATTCGGGTGCTGAAAATGCCGACCGGATTTCCGATGATCTTTCTGTGAAGGATTTGGAGAAACTCGTCCGCCGCTTCACCTCCTTGAACAAAAACCATGAAGTCCCTTCATCCTGTCGCGTGCAGCCATTTAGTGGGAGCCACGCCCTTCCCGAAGTAAGTGCCTTCTTTCGAGTGGTATTTCCCATTTTTCGACTGCTGTTGTTTTCCCTTTTGTGTATTGATTTTTTTTTTGTCTTCTCTTGCTTTGTACCTTGCAGAACCACCAAACTCTCTCCTCTCTTCCCCCACTACCTGAAGGTGGGGAAGTGGACGAGCTGGTCATTGTTGCCGACGACTCGCAAGAATCCTCCCTTCCTGAGAGTGAACCCGCAGGGTCTCAAAGATCTGTGGGTTTATCGGACAAAGACACAGAGTCGGAGCAACATTCTGACTCTGGCCACTCTGTGTCTCCTCCTCCTGCCAGTTCTCCGGATGGGCACAAGAGGAAGAGAAACGATGACGAAGATTCCGGCGGGTCCAAACTCGCCGATCCAGCTGCCGAGGAATCTTCTCCGGATGATCAAGAGGTTGATACGTCTCAAATGTATCTATAATTTCTTATGTTCCATGCTACTTTTATGATGATACTCACATGTTTTATACATACTTTATGTCATTATTATGCATTTTCCGGCACTAACCTATTAACGAGATGCCGAAGAGCCAGTTGCTATTTTCTGCTGTTTTTGGTTTCAGAAATCCTACAGAGGAAATATTCTCCGAATTGGACGAAATCAACGCCCAGGGTCTTATTTTTCCACGAAGCTTCCAGAAGACCGAAGGGATTACGAAGTGGGGCGACGAGGCGCCGCCACCATAGGGCCGCGCGGCCTAGGTGGGTCCCGCACCGCCCTATGGTGTGGGCCCCTCGCCAGCTGTCGTTGCCTAATCGAAGGTACCTCGGAGGAGGGATCCTCACGAGGGGGAGAAGAAGTAGGGGCCATAGGGCGGAGTGCACACGGGACGGTGGTACGCGATTTACCCAGCTTCGGAACACCTGCACGATGACATGGCCCTACTGCCGCTTGTCCGGAATTATCCGGGCGCTTTCGCGTTGTTACAATGAGTTGTGGTTGTGCCTCTAGGGCTCCCGAGATCCGGCTTATAAAGGCGCACGGATCTAGGGTTTACATGGAGAGTCCTAGCCGGATTACAGGTTTGCCTAATTACGATACTATGTCTTGCCATGCACGCCAAGGATCCGCCTTCCTCTATACGTCGTCACGGATCCGGGTTCCTACTGGGCCTTCATGGATCCGGGTTCCTCCTAAGGTCGGTCGGATCCGGCTCCCCTGCTCCTGGGCCGGACATCTTCCGTCAGGATCAACGACAAGCCGGGCCGCCCGATGGGCCACACGCCTCATCACCATCACGTGGGCCACCGGAGCTTGCCGGATCTAGGCACTGTCGATGGTACACCCATGAAGTATACCCACAACAGTAGCCCCCAGAGTTCTCCGAGTTTCGTCTGCTGTTTCCGCCTTGCTAGTCCATCATGGTCTCCGACAATATCAGTAACGCGGAGAAACTTGAAGAACTCCAACTTCACATTTTCTTCTTTTCCCAACCTTTAGTCGGAAAATGCTCTCATTCTGCGGGACTTCATCCATCGACGATTTGAATATGTTTCCGGGTTACCCCCTGCTTCGAATGAGAACCAACTTATCCTCACGCAATTACCCGGAATCTTAAAAGACTCAAAACGGTTCCGCCAATTCTGGCGCCATTTTCGCGCGATTTGTGCGGTAACTTATCTCCAGCCATTTTTACCGTTTAGGGTTTGGGACACGTGTCACGCATCCAACGGTGCGACGCTTGCGTTCCGACCACAGGATGCGGAGCACGAATCTCGTCCCTCCGGCCTATAAATATCCGCCGTCGACCCCTTAACCCTCATTCACCCCCCTTTCAACCTCTCTGCGCAGCGCCGCCTCGAGCTTGCTCTCCGCCGTGCCGGAATCTCGCCGGAACTTCGCCGGAGTTGCTTCGCCGCCGCACGGTGTTCGTCCTGTTCTTAACCTCAGCGAGCCACCGCGCAGAAACCTCGTCGCCGGCGACTCCGACCACCGCGGACTCCATCACGGTGAGCTCTCGAGCTTCGTTCTCGCGCCGTAGTTGGTAGGGATGAACGTTAGGTTGACGATGCCGGATCCGACTAAGGAATGTTTCCGCCAATGTCTTTTCTTCAGATGTCTTCAACGACTCCGCCTCCAACCTCTGAACCTTTCATGGTAACCCCAATCTCCTCCGCCCCTCCACCCTTCGTCCCAGTCAGGCTGGATCCTTCAAAGGATTCCGGCAAGGAAGCTGAAGGGACTTCCGCTCACCCGGAGAAAGCCTCCGGGGCGGATCAGACGGAGCACCAGGCGGAGGAAGTCGTCAAAAAGTTGAAGGCTCGTCAAAGAGACTCCGAAGCCAAGGGAAAATGGTGGCCCTGCACCACCACTGAGATGGAGCTGAAGAACCTCGAGGCGGAGGGCTTCCTGCAACCCGGAAGCTGGAGGTCAGTTCCGAATGAACTAGCTCCAGCTCCGGAGGACAACGAGATGGTGCTGACGAAAGCACTGGTGGAGCGGGGCTTTTCATTTCCGCCTTCGGACTTCTTCCTGGAGATTCTGAAGGCCTATGGGCTCCAACCCCATAACATTTCTCCGAACGGCGTGCTTGCGATCTGCAACCACGTCACCCTGCGAGGGCCATCTCCGGGTAACCCCGAGCTCTCCCTGTTCCAATATTACTTTACCGTCAAGAAGGAGAGGATCCGGCAATCCACCAGAACTAGCAACATGCGGATCCATCACCTTCATGATCCGCCCGAGCCGCGTCTACCCCCACACCGACCGCCACGAATCCGCGCGGTACTGGTCTGGGGGTTTCTTCTACTTGAAGGACGTCTCCGACCCCGCGAGCGAAAGAAAACTGCCGCCGTTCAAGAACTGCCCTGCCACCGAGCTTCCGGCATGGTCGCACTGCCCCCACCTTTCCGAGTCGCTCCAGCTCACACGCGCCGTCAGGCGGATCTGTAAGCTGACGGAGGAGGGGCTGACAGGGAAGGACTTGACCCTCTCCTCGGTTCACCAAGCGGATCCGGCCCGCTCCAACACGAGGACCGCCGATGTTCCAATACACAAGGCGCGACGACCCAATGCGCGCCACAAAAGACAATCTTTCCGCCGACGCCATCGACAAGAGGATCCGGCTCCTCATCAAGATCCCACGTGAACTTCACGTTCACGTGTGCAACAAAGACATTCACATGAATGGTTCCGGAACCGCGGTACGTCGTCTTGACTCTAGTCTATTGTTTCTCGTCGCATTCAAACTTTTATCTAAGTGCTTAACTCCGCATTAGCTCGAGGCGCTTGAAGAAAGTGAACTCGGAACTATCCTCCGGGTTCCTTCCACCGGCAACACGGATCCGGAAGCTGCATCGGAGGCGGAAGCTCCCGAGGCTCCGCGCCCCGCTAAGAGGAAGAGGCCTGCCCCTTCCAGCCCCTACGCAAAGCGCGCCCGCGAAGTGCTTAGCACTGCGGCTACCCGAAAGCGGAGGCGGAAAAGAAGCGCCTCAAACTGATTAACACCGAGCAACAAGGGGCAGCCCGCCATCCGAGCACTTCTTCAAGCCTTCCGGGTAAGCGCACTGTTTCCGAGATCCAAGCTATGGTTTCACAAGCAAACCTTTACTTAGTTGTTATACTTTTTGTTTTTACTGAAGCTCCGGAAGCCAGCCCCCCAAGGCTCCAAGGGTCTTGAAGAAGAGAGCCAAGCCGTCTCCGGCTTCAATTCCTGTTACTCCCGAGGTTGAGGTTCCGCCCAAGG
This sequence comes from Lolium rigidum, assembly GCF_022539505.1. NCBI lineage: Eukaryota > Viridiplantae > Streptophyta > Magnoliopsida > Poales > Poaceae > Lolium > Lolium rigidum. The sequence goes on along the minus strand of NC_061510.1, from coordinate 134,810,815 downwards.
CTTCGTCCGCCTCCAAGCCGGATCCCAAAGATGTCATCAACCTTGATGACCTTCCGGAAGATCCCGCTGACCACGGTGATTCCGCCAAGGGTGCCTCCTCGTCTGTTCCTCCGCAAGATCAACCAAGCGCGGCTTTCGCGGAGCCCACAGAGGAAGAACATGAGCAAAAGGTAAAGCTCCTTCAAGTCACCAACGCGACTCGGGTCGACCCTCGACCGACTCCATCCCCGCAAAGCTTACCCTTGCACGAGCGCCACGCGGAAGTTTCCGCCATGCTGAACAAAGTGTGGGGAAAGCCAGACGAGGAGATGCGAGAGCTCGCCGACCTGGAGGACGGCCTGAAAGTGTTTTTCGCCAAGCACAAGGAAGTGCGGCAGGTAATACTAGCCCCCAAGCATTGGGAGATATATTTCCGTGTAACATGTATTAGCCGATGCTTTCCCAAGATGTACCTTAGGCGGAAATTTAATTTTTTTATACCTCCAAGACTTTGAATTCCTCGCCAGCCCCCAAGATTTTAAATATCCGGCTAACTCCTTGCTGCTTCGCAGACCACGCGGAAATTGCACGAAGATCTACGCGTGCATGTGCTTGGAGCAAATCACGAAGATCGAGGGGCTGCGCCAGAACGCGGAAAACAGCCAAAAGGCTATCCAGCTTCTTGAGACCCGCCTTCAGGGTACGAGATCCGGGTTTGATTTTTTGTGCTGATATAATTGTTCAGGATGCGTAATATGTGCAACTTTCCGCCTACAGAAGAGACTGCCAAGCACTCCAAGCTCGACGAGTTATCTGCCAAGGTCCAGGTGCTTGAGGCGGAGAACGAGTCCCTCAAGACCTTCATGAAAGAATACTCCGACAAGGAGAATCAGGCGAGGAAGGAGCTCTCCGAGAAACATGCCCGCGACCTAGCGGATCTGAATGACAAACTCAAGAAGAACCAGAGTCGTGTGACCTCCTTGGTGTCGAAAAACAAAGTTTTGGAAACGGAGGCGGAGACCATCGACAAACTTATCTTCCGTAAGTACTTTTCCGCGTTGCTGTTCCGACTACCCTCGTATGCTTTACTCTCCGAAACGGAACTGAACCTCCTTCTTCCACAGCGAGCCTTGGCTTCGAGTGGTCAAAAGAGTCTAACTCGAAGAGGACGGAGGCATACGAAGAAGTGCGGACTTCCATTGGCGCGCTGTTTGAGGCCTGTCGCGGAATCGCCAAGACTCTGTCTTTGAAGAAGGCCAAAACTTCCGTGATCGACACGATGACCCAGCTGATGGAACAAGTGCCGGACTTCATTAAGGATTGGCAAAAATTTTCCGCGCGCGGAGTCGCCTCCCTGGTCTTAGCCACCTGCAAGGCTCACTTCCCTTCACTCAACTTTGCGGATGTTGCGCGCGGAGCTCCAAAAGGTTCCGACATGGGCGCCATCCTCGCGGAAACCCAAGGGTACGAGCAGTTGTTTGTCAGGCGGGTGAATCACTCGTTCTGGTATAGCAAGCACGCTTTGCCCAAGGGATTTTGCGATGCAGAGGAGGAAGAAGGCGAGCCGGAGTATTACGGGGAGGGCTCCTGGTCAAGCATCGAGCGTTCCGAAGGAGGCTCTGGTGATGGCTCCGAGGCCGGCTCCGGCGACAGCGACGGCGACGGCTCCGCCTACCGAGAATCGAAGAGGAGAGCTCCGAGTAGAGTCCTGTGTGAACAATGAAACAGAGTTGCATCATTTTGGCCCCGAAGTGGGTTTGTAATAAGACTTTAAATTTTTAAGTAGCTAGGGACGAAACGACTATGCATGGGGCGGAAACACTTATCCTGCTATCCGTTAATACTATGTGCATGTTTTCGTTTTGTGTCGGAAAGCAAGTGCTGACTTCGTTGTTTTCCGGCTTGCCCGCTTGACCTTCCGCGAGCCGGAAGACCTTAGCCGGAAACGCTCGCCAGCGGCGACGAAACCCAATGGTAATCCGTCAATAACCGCGGAAACAAGCCCCCAAGCATAGGTGCGGAAATCGCTACTAGGAATCCACGAGTTCGCAACGAGATAACAATTTAATCAGAAAACTTAAGCTTAAGTCCTAAAGGACGATTTTTGAAAATCACAACTTTTTATACACGCCTAGGCGGAAATATCCAGCTCTGCGGTTTTAGTCGGAAAACACACATGATCTAAAAATGAATAAGTAAAGGAGGTAAAAGACTCGAAGAGTGAACCATAATCTTTATTTCATTGATCGTGTATAACTATTACAGAGTTTGCAACTCGGAAAAAATACGCTAAGTGTGGAAAGGACGTAGCTGTGCGATGTTCCAGGGGCGATCTGTCTAGTCGTAGATGTCATCCGGATCCTCACGCTTGCGTTTCCGGTGCCAATTACCAGGTCTATCCTTCAGCTCTCGGAAATCAACAAGGTAGTACGATCCGTTATGAAGCACTTTGCTAACGACGAAGGGTCCTTCCCATGGGGACTGCAACTTATGGTCTTTCACCTGCCGAAGGCGGAGGACCAGGTCTCCGTCATGAAAGAGCGATTCCGAACTCGACGACCGTGATAACGTCGGAGCTTCGCTGGTAGATGGCGGAGCGCTGGTCGAGCTAAATTCCGAGCTTCCTCGATCAGGTCCACAGATAGCTGTTTGGCCTCGTCAGCTGTTTCTTCATTGTAGGCGGAAACTCGCGGTGAGTCGTGGATGATGTCGGAGGGAATCACGGCTTCGGATCCGTATACCAGGAAAAATGGGGTAAACCCTGTTGACCTGTTAGGGGTAGTTCGCAAACTCCACAAGACGGCGTCCAACTCGTCAGCCCAAGCTCCAGCTGCTCATCGCAGCGGTTCTTCAAGGCGTGGCTTAATTCCTGATAATATTAGGCCGTTAGCCCTTTCGACTTGACCATTGGATTGTGGGTGAGCCACCGATGCAAGGTCCAGTCGAATCCCTACTGTCTCACAATAATCCTTCAATTCTCCATGTGCGAAGTTTGTGCCATTATCTGTGATTATGCTGTGTGGGATGCTGAATCTCATCACGAGGCTGCAGACAAATTTTAGTGTTGTAGCACCGTCGGCTTTTCTCACTGGCTTTGCCTCGATCCATTTGCTGAATTTGTCAACAACGACCAAGAGGTATTCAAAACCGCCAGGAGATGATCTTTTTAACTTACCAACCATATCGAGCCCCCAGACCGCAAACGGCCAGGTGATAGGTATGGTCTTCAGCTCTTGGGCTGGAGCGTTTGGTTGAGTAGCGTAGTATCGACAACCTCGGCGAGGTCTTGACTATCTTGTCGGCATCTTCTTTAGCCGTGAGCCGATAAAAGCCTAGCCGAAAAGCTTTTGCAACGAGTGACCCGGGAGCGGCATGATGCCCGCAATCCCCTGCGTGGATCTCTGCGAGGATTTCAATGCCATCTTGATTAGAGACGCATTTGAGAAATACCCCTGTTGCGCTTCGTTTGTAGAGCTGTCCATCAACGATTGTGTAGGATCTTGCTCGTCGATGATGCGTCGCGCGAGGACCTCGTCCTCCGGCAATTTCGATCGATGAGGTAGTCCGAGAAGGGTTGCGTCCAAGCCGGAATGATAGCCATCACTTCTCTAGCCGGAGATACTACCACGTCTGGGTTTTCCGGGTTAGCGCCCTTCACCGAGGGTATCCGTAAGTGCTCCAGAAAATACCAGGCGGAATTGGTTTCCTGCCGGATCCGAGCTTGGATAGCATGTCTGCCGCTGCGTTGTCGTCTCTCCGGACGTACTTGACTTCGTATCCTAGAAAGCACTTGGCGATCTCGTCAACTTCGTCTCGGTAAGCCGCCATGACGGAATTTCTGGCATTCCAGGTTCCGGCTACTTGTCTGTGCCACCAGGTCGGAATCTCCGCAGCGGATAATGTGCTTGATCCCTATTTCCTTAGCGATGCGCGATCCGTGTAGTAGAGCCTCGTACTCCGCCATGTTGTTTGTAGCTTCATAGTGGATCCGCAAAACGTCTCGCAGGTTCTTCTCCGGTAGGGGACTTTAGGGTGACTCCGGCTCCCGAGCCTTGATGCTGCTTGGATCCATCGAAGTGCATAACCCATGTCTCCGGTTCCGGCTCCGGATTTGCATCCGGAGCTTCTGTCCAATCTGCGACGAAATCCGCCAAGACACGGGATTTGACCGCGGTCCCGGCTTTGTAGCCGATGTCGAAGGCGGATAATTCAATGCCCCATTTTGCTCGTGCGTCCGTTGCGTCGGCGTTGTTGAGAATCGTTGACAGCGGAGCCTTGCTCACGACTCATTCTCGGATGTTCTTGGAAGTAATATCTCGGCTTCCTGCTGCCTGGGAATACTCCGTAGGCTAACCTACGAAAGTGAGGGTAGCGCTGTTTGGATTCCGTAAGGACCTCGCTAATATAGTAGAGCGGCCTTTGGACTCCATATTCATGACCTTCTTCCTGTCGTTCCACCACGATGACGAGGCTGATGACCCTGTTGGTGGCTGCCAGGTAAAGGAGCATAGGCTCTGACTCTCCTGGAGCTGCTAGGATAGGTGGGGAGGGTGAGTATGTCCTTCAACCCTTGTAGAGCTGCATCCGCTGCCTCGTCCCAGACAAACTTGTCTGTTTTCTTCAATAGCTTGTACAGGGGAAGTGCCTTCTCGCCAAGACGGCTAACAAACCTGCTGATTGCTGCGACACAACGAGTGAGCCGTTGCACATCTTTGAGACAAGTTGGCCTTTTTATGCACAAAATTGTCTTGATTTTTTCCGGGTTCACTTCAATGCCCCTGTTAGAGACAATGAAGCCAAGGAGTTTTCCAGCTGGTACGCCAAAGACGCACTTCAGCGGATTCAACATCATCTTGTACCGGCGGAGATTCTCAAAGGTTTCTGTGAGATCGCTGATCAAGTCGGATCCTTTCCGAGTCATGACCGCGATGTCGTCGACGTAGGCGTGTACGTTCCGGCCAATCTGGTCCTTCAAGCACCGCCGCATCGTACGTTGGTAGGTGGCACCTGCGTTTTTCAGGCCAAAGGGCATAGTAACATAGCGAGTAAGTGCCAAACGGGGTGATGAATGAGGTCGCCTTTTGGTCGACTCCTTCATCCGGATCCGGTGATACCCGGAATACGCATCAAGAAAACACAGAAGCTCCGCCCTGCCGTCGAATCAATGACTTGGTCAATGCGCGGCGGGGGAAACGGATCTTTCGGGCAATGTTTGTTCAAGCCGGAGTAATCGATGCACATTCTTAGTATTTCGGTGTTCTTTTTGGGTACAAGGACGGGATTTGCGACCCAATCGGTGTGGATTACTTCTATTACAAAACCTGCCTCTAGTAACTTTGCTAATTCCATTCCTATGGCGCGGCGCTTCTTATCTCCAAAGCGTCGCATAGCTTGCTTCACCGGTTTAGGCCCCGGGTTTATGTTGAGGTAGTGCTCGGCGAGTTCCCTTGGTACTCCGGACATGTCAGAAGGTTGCCATGCGAAGATGTCCATGTTAGCGCGGAGAAACTCGACGAGCGCGTCTTCCTATTTGGGGTCCATGTTGGCTCCGATCGAGACTTGCTTGGTAGCGTCATCTTCCTTGAAGTTGACTTTCTTGGTCTCTATCGCGGCCCCGAAGGAGTTTTTACGCTCGGAGATGCTGCTTCTTGGTGGTCCGCATCTCGGTCGGATCCACCGCGGCTCTGTAGCCTTTCGGCTCTTCTCCGGATATCACGGACTCGCGAGGCGGCTTCGCCCAACTCGCACTCATGAGCCTTTTTGTAGTCTCCGGATACGGTGATCATACCCTTAGGACCCGGAATCTTGAGCTTGTTGTAGATGTAGCACGCTCTTGCGTGGAACTTGTGGTAGGTGGGCCTGCCGAAGATGACGTGGTAGGAGCTCTTGAAGGGCACAACTTCAAATGTGATCTTTTCTTCGCGGAAATTGTGAACATCGCCGAAGGCCACGGGAAGTGTGATGCTGCCGAGGGAGTTCGCCTTCTTACCCGGAACCACGCCATGAAACTCAGTGTTGCTGTGTTTGAGCTGTTCCTTGGTGAGGTTCATCCGTTCCGAGTCTCCAGGTACATGATGTTCAAGCCGGCTCCACCATCCATGAGGCACTTGGAGAAGTCGTACCCGTGTATGCGGGGACTTACAACCAAGGCGTAGCATTCTTTTGGCACAATAGCAGGATGATCCTCCCTGTCAAATGTGCACGGAACTTCCGACCACCTGACATACTTCGGCACAGCCGGAACTATGGCGTTCAGGATCCGGGTAGCTGACTTTGTAGCGCGGACTGTTGGGGTTCCGAGGAAAGTGTGGTAAGCCCCCACGCTCTTTTTCTCGAACGGGTTGGCTTTACCTGCGGACCCTGCCTTGGGATCCGGCGAGTTATCATCCTCATCCATTGCCTCGGAACTGTCTTCCTCTTTGTCCTTGTTCTTGCCCTTGCCTCCTTTGCCACGTGGGCGGTGCTTCCGGGCTCGCTTGTATCCTGCCTCCGGGTCGTTCTTTAGGTCGTTGACCCACTTGCAGTTGCGGTTGGTGTGAGTGGACTTCCCTGTAACCGGATCCAGGTGGGCCAGGCAGGGCATGTCTCTATACTCCTCGTAGGTTTGCGGGGCGCGGGATCCGCCAGCTGTGACCTCAGTGCCATGCTGCTGACCCCTGCCGGCTCCGCCTCCACGGCCGCATCCTCTTCCGCCTCCTGAACCTCCGCATTGGAACGCCATGGCGACCATTTCGGATCCGCCACTCTTCTGGTCATCAGGGTTTTTGCGTTTATGGCTGCTGCTGTTACCGTTATCACGGTTCTTCTTTTGTTGATGTAGGGGGATTGCTGTAGCTGCGATATCACCGCCTGCGTCATCATCGGCGGCAGTATGGTCGCTGGCAATGGAGATCATTTCATCCAAAGTTAGTTTATTTGCGTTAGCCAAACAAGTGAGCTTATGCCTCAGCAATCCTCCTCTCTGCAGTCCACCAATGAAGGCGTACATGGCAGTGGTGTGGTCGACGTTTTCGCACTCGTTCCTGCATGCCAACCATCGTGTGAGGAAGTTTCTTGAGGATTCTCCCTTCTTATGGATACAAGCCTGTAAGTCGCTTGCCGTGGCAGGTCTTTTGTAGGTGCCTCTGAAGTGTTTCTCGAAAGCGGTCTTCAGGTCAAACCGGCAAAAGATTGAGTTCTTCTCGAGGTCGCTGAGCCGGATCCGGGCTGGACCTACAAGGTACAAGCTGGAGCATGCGGCGAGCGATATTAGGGGTTCCTCCGGCAAAGGTTACTCGCATTATAGTAATCCTCAATCCAGGTATCCGGCCTTTCGGTGCCATCATAATGCTTCAGGTTTCCGGGTAGCTTGAGGTTCATCCTTGGCTTTGGTTCCTCTCGAATCATCCTGCCAAAGCACTTCGGACCGATGTAGTCGGTTCGGTATTCGTTGAGGCGTTCCCGCGCGTCGCGCGAGCCGTGGCGGGGAGACTGTGAGCGAGAGCGAGATCTCCGGCCGCCGCCTCCGCCTCCACCTCCGCCGCCACCTCTAGGTGGTGGTGAGGGAGACCTGCGAGGGGGCCGATCCGACCTCTTGCTTCCACCTTCAGATTCTCCCCGGCCCTCCCGGTGCTGGCTCCTGCGGCTGCCTTCGCCGTGGCGCTGGCTGCCCTGGTCGTTCCGGCTCCGGCGAGGTTCCGGATCGCGCTCCTTATCCCGACTCCTCCTAGGCTCGGGCTCACGATCGTTGTTCTGGTTGCGGCGAGGTTCCGGCGTGCGCTCCTTGTTTCTGTTTCTTGAAGGCAGCACGTTGTCGCGGATAACAATTCCACCATGCCTCTGGGGCCTGGTGTTTCCGGCTGGACTACGGCGGCGAGAGGGACGCGGGTAACCATTGGGCGGAGGAGAGGGGTTGCGGTACTTGTCCCGTCCGGAGTACATTGCATCCTTTCCCTTTCTTGGATCTGACGGTGGCGTCTTTGATGGTACGGGGTCGGATTTGGGTGTTCCCGGCTTTCCTTCGCGTTCCGAAGATCCGGTTCGCGATTCGTCATCTCGATGGTGATTGTCGTGGGCGTCTTTCTGCGCAGTGGAGACGCAATGCTCTGGGTTAGACTCCAACTTGCGCGAAGTGTCTGCCTTGCTCTGCTGCTTCACCGCTGAAGCGACGAGTGTGCGAACCTAGTCGATGTCGATCTCCTCGTTCTTTTTCTTCAAGATCTCTGCAGCCTTCGTCATATTATCCTTTGGGGTTGCGAACGGCTGCTGCTCGGTTGGAGTTGCGAAGGTGATCCTGCGGGGAGCTATCAACTCACACCGGGTTCTTTCGACCTCATGATGAGCTTCAACGATCTTGTCCTCCCAATGCTTTCGGAGTTCCTTGACCTTTGCCAGTCCTTCGTCCACCTCCTGCTCGCGCTGGATGAAGTCTTCCACAAAAACTGCGGCGTGCTTCCTTTCCTCCAGCATGGCGGCTGCGGTGTCCTTAAACTTTTTGGCTGTGGCCAGCAGCTCCAGTCTCTTAGCTTCTAATGCTTCTACGTCTTCGGGAGTGATGGGTTTGTTAAGAATATCCGAGCGATAAACCGCATCCATGCCTGCTTGTGCGACCATCTCTTCCGGCAACAGGAGGTCCTCCGAGGAAGAATCCTTGCGGGGTCGCTCCCGCGACATTGGAGATCCCTGATGGGATGACTGGGGGTCGGATTGGGTGCCTGCCTCTTCTGATCCGTGTTCTCCCAGCGCCGCTACGATTGCAAGTACCCGCTTTGGCTGGGCGGAGTCAACTTCGAGCTGATCACCGTATCCATATTCCTTCACCTTGCGATCGAACTCTTCGGTGTCCATGGATTGGGTATCTCCGGAAATTGGGCTTAGATTTCCCAAAATCGACTCTTCGACCGGAGTTCCGCTTTCTCCGACGACCTCTTGCCGATCCGGAGCATCGTTGTTTTCCGGGGCCTCGACCTGCTCGGGACCAGCTCCGGCTTCTTGAGGGGCGGTTCCGGCGGTATGGACCAAGAAGTGCACGAAGTGACACCTTTGCTTTTCTAACACACGGGAGACCCGGGCGGATCTGCATTGGTCTTCCACCTTTATTTCCTGCTCGAGGGCGGATTGGGTGGGGATTGATTTTTTCGAGATCTAAGGCGGAATCTTCGCTAGGAAGTTCTGCGTCTCGGATCGGATCTTCGCGACTCGCGTCCTGCTCAGCGGCGGTCGCGTCAGCGCTACTTACCGGTGGGTTTCCGTCGGAATCGACGGTTTCCCCGATGAAGATGTGTATGCCGCCAACTGGGACGATGGAGAGCTTGACGGGGTCGGTTTTAGCCGGAATCCAGCACTCATCCGGAGGGACGATCGGCAGATTTCCGGCGTAAAGGACATGCCCCACAGCGATGGTGTCGTCGTAGCTTCCCATGGCGGAACCCTCCCGGTTCCGGCCTCCAGACGCCGCAGGCCCCACGGTGGGCGCCAACTGTCGTTGCCTAATCGACGTTACCTCGGAGGAGGGATCCTCACGAGGGGGAGAAGAAGTAGGGGCCATAGGGCGGAGTGCACACGGGACGGTGGTACGCGAGTTACCCAGCTTCGGAACACCCGCACGATGACAGGGCCTACTGCTGCTTGTGCTGGAATTATCTGGGCGCTTTCTCGTTGTTACAATGAGTTGAGGTTGTGCCTCTAGGGCTCCCAAGATCCAGCTTATAAAGGCGCACGGATCTAGGGTTTACATGGAGAGTCCTAGCCGGATTACAGGTTTGCCTAATTACGATACTATGTCTTGCCGTGCACGCCAAGGATCCGCCTTCCTCTATACGTCGTCACGGATCCGGGTTCCTACTGGGCCTTCATGGATCCGGGTTCCTGCTAAGGTCGGTTGGATCCGGCTCCCCTGCTCCTGGGCCGGACATCTTCCGTCAGGATCAACAGCAACTGGGCTGCCCGATGGGCCACACGCCTCATCACCATCTGTGGGCCACCCGGGCTTGCCGGATCTAGGCACTGTCGATGGTACACCCATGAAGTATACCCACAAAACCAGCCCTCTGACTCCGCCCTTCCGCCTACTTATAGCCTTCGTCGCGAAAACCCCAGTACCGAGAGCCACGATACGGAAAACCTTCCAGAGACGCCGCCGCCGCCAATCCCATCTCGGGGATTCGGAGATCGCCTCCGGCACCCTCGCCGGAGAGGGGAATCATCTCCCGGAGGACTCTTCATCACCATGATCGCCTCCGGATTGATGTGTGAGTAGTTCACCCCTGGACTATGGGTCCATAGCAGTAGCTAGATGGTTGTCTTCTCCTCATTGTGCTATCATGTTAGATCTTGTGAGCTGCCCATCATGATCAAGACCATCTATTTGTAATGCTACATGTTGTGTTTGTTGGGATCCGATGAATATGGAATACTATGTCAAGTTGATTATCAATCTATCATATATGTGTTGTTTATGTTCTTGCATGCTCTCCGTTGCTAGTAGAGGCTCGGCCAAGTTGATACTTGTGACTCCAAGAGGGAGTATTTATGCTCGATAGTGGGTTCATGCCTCCATTGAATCCGGGACGAGTGATGAAAGTTCTAAGGTTGTGGATGTGTTGTTGCCACTAGGGATAAAACATCAATGCTTTGTCTAAGGATATTTGTGTTGATTACATTACGCACCATACTTAATGCAATTGTATGTTGTTTGCAACTTAATACTGGAAGGGGTTCGAATGATAACCTGAAGGTGGACTTTTTAGGCATAGATGCATGCTGGATAGCGGTCTATTTACTTTGTCGTAATGCCCTGATTAAATCTCATAGTAGTCATCATGATATGTATGTGCATTGTTATGCCCTCTCTATTTGTCAATTGCCCAACTGTAATTTGTTCACCCAACATGCTATTTCTTATCGGAGAGACACCACTAGTGAACTGTGGACCCCGGTCCATTCTTTACATCTGAAATACACTCATCGCAAACTCTGTTCTTTATCTGTTCTTCGCAAACAAACATCATCTTCCACACTATACATTTAATCCTTTGTTTACAGCAAGCCGGTGAGATTGACAACCTCACTCGTTAAGTTGGGGCAAAGTATTGTGATTGTGTTGTGCAGGTTCCACGTTGGCGCCGGAATCCCCGGTGTTGCGCCGCACTACACTCCGCCACCAACAACCTTCACGTGTTCCTTGACTCCTACTGGTTCGATAACCTTGGTTTCTTACTGAGGGAAAACTTGCTGCTGTACGCATCACACCTTCCTCTTGGGGTTCCCAACGGACGTGTGTCAACTACACGCCAGCAAGACTTTTTCTGGCGCCGTTGCCGGGAGATCAAGACACGCTGCAAGGGGAGTCTTCCATATCCAATCTCTTTACTTTGTTTTTGTCTTGCTTTACTTTACTTTATTTACTGCTTTGTTTGCTCTTTATATCAAAAATACAGAAAAATTTAGTTGCTAACTTTACTTTATTTACTGTCTTGTTTGCGTTCTCTATATTAAAAACACAAAAAAATTAGTTACTTGCATTTACTTTATTTACCTTTGTTTATTTCATCATGTTTCCTCCTAAGTTCACTCTGAAAGACATACCGGTAGGACGAGGGTCTATCATTGGAAGAGATAATATAGAAGATTTTTTTCACTCATGTTAGTACAGTTGAAGATTTTGAAGATAGACACTTGGTAGAACTTGCTCCTACTTATGAAATTGCTGCTGCTTCTTTAGTACACATGTTGGAAGCTAGATTTATTAATATTAACCCCGTAATGCATATGTTTCTTACACTCTGTGATATGGAGGAAGGAGAAAAGAAAGATTTTGTCTTAGAAACCCTTCTTAAAGAATTTGCTGATGTAGCAAGAGAAGCTAGAAAAGTCTTTATTAAATATAAGATGCTTGGCTCTTATACCAACTTTGCTAGTACCCTTGAAAAAATGGAAAAAGATAGATTAAAGTACACTAATAAAGTTAATTGTGAAGGGAGATTAAGACATCAATACCTTGCAAGCTCTTAGGAATGTGCGAGGCACTAGAAAAGAATTATGATTGGATTGTTCCTGAAAATTTGTTTGATGAGAATAGCAAGCCTAAGAGTAATGAAAAAGGGGCCTCTGAAACTTACATAGATAAGATACAATGCATTGTTGACAAAACCCCCAACTCCCCTGGTAATGATGTTGATGCTTCATCTCTTGATGTTACTTGATTCTCACTTTCTGCGCCTAGCTGAAAGGCGTTAAAGAAAAGCGCTTATGGGAGACAACCCATTATTTTACTTCTGAACTTTTGTTTTATATTTGAGTCTTGGAAGTTGTTACTACTGTAGCAACCTCTCCTTATCTTTATTTTATTGCATTGTTGTGCCAAGTAAAGTCTTTGATAGTAATGTCAATACTAGATTTGGATTACTGCGCAGAAACAGATTTCTTGCTGTCACGAAATTGAGCAGCCCCTTCTGTAGGTAACTCAGAAAAATCTGCCAATTTACGTGCGTGATTCTCAGATATGTATGCAACTTTCATTCAATTTGAGCATTTTCATCTGAGAAAGTTAAGTGCCCCAGAAAAATTTGTCTTTACGGACTGTTCTGTTTTGACAGATTCTGCCTTTTATTTCGCATTGCCTGTTTTGCTATGTTTGATGGATTTCCTTGTTCCATTAACTTTCAGTAGCTTTGTGCAATGTACAGAAGTGTTAAGAATGATTATGTCACCTCTGAATATGTGAATTTTCGATTATGCACTAACCCTCTAATGAGTTTGTTTTGAGTTTGGTGTGGAGGAAGTTTTCAAGGGTCAAGAGAGGAGGATGATACAATATGATCAAGAAGAGTGAAAAGTCTAAGCTTGGGGATGCCCCGTGGTTCATCCCTGCATATTTTAAGAAGACTCAAGCATCTAAGCTTGGGGATGCCCAAGGCATCCCTTCTTCATCGACAACTTATCAGGTTACCTCTAGTGAAACTATATTTTTATTCCGTCACATCTTATGTGCTTTACTTGGAGCGTCTGTATGTTTTTGTTTTTGTTTTTGTTTTTGTTTGAATAAAATCGGATCCTAGCATTCTTTGTTTGGGAGAGAGACACGCTCCGCTGTTGCATATGAACACATGTGTTCTTAGCTTTACTTTTAATGTTCATGGCGAAGGTTGAAACTGCTTCGTTCATTGTTATATGGTTGGAAACAGAAAATGCTTCATGTGGTAATTGGTATAATGTCTTTAATAATTTGATACTTGGAAATTGTTATGCTCATATAGATCATGTTTAAGCTCTTGCATCATGTACTTTGCACCTATTAATGAAGAACTACATAGAGCTTGTTAAAATTTGGTTTGCATGATTGGTCTCTCTAGAGTCTAGATATTTTCTCGGTTAAGGTGTTTGAACAACAAGGAAGACGATGTAGAGTCTTATAATGCTTGCAATATATTCTTATGTAAGTTTTGCTGTACCGTTTTATACTTGAGTTTGCTTCAAACAACCTTGCTAGCCAAAGCCTTGTATTGAGAGGAATTCTTCTCGTGCATCCAAATCCTTGAGCCAAAAACTATGCCATTTGTGTCCACCATACCTACCTACTACATGGTATTTCTCTGCCATTCCAAAGTAAATTACTTGAGTGCTACCTTTAAAATTCTATTCTTTGTCTTTGCAATATATAGCTCATGGGAAAATAGCCTTAAAAACTATTGAGCGGTAACCATGTTTCTGGGGACGCCACCAACTAATACACCTTTGTTGAATATCATGTGAGTTGCTATGCATGTTCGTCTTGTCTGAAGTAAGGGTGATTTATCATGATCAAATGGTTTGAGTATGCATATTGTTAGAGAAGAACATTGGGCCGCTAACTAAAGCCATGATCCATGGTGAAAGTTTCAGTTTGGACAATCAATCCTCAATCTCTTATGAGAATATTATCTCGTTGTTGAATGCTTATGCATTAAAGAGGAGTCCATTATCTCGTTGTCTATGTTGTCCCGGTATGGATGTCTAAGTTGAGAACAATCAAAAACGAGAAATCAAATGCGATCTTTCTCCTTAGACCTTTGTACAGAGCGGCATAGAGGTACCCCTTTGTGACACTTGGTTGAAACATATGTTATGCAATGATAATCCATGTAAATCCAAGCTAATTAGGACAAGGTGCGGGCACTATTGGTAATCTATGCATGAGGCTTGCAACTTATAAGATGTCTTATACATAACACATATGATTTATTACTACCGTTGACAAAATTGTTTCTATGTTTTCAAAATGAAAAGCTCTAGCACAAAAATAGTAATCCATGCTTCCCTCTGCGAAGGGCCTTTCTTCTACTTTATTGTTGAGTCAGTTTACCTACTTCTTTCTATCTTAGAAGCAAACACTTGTATCAACTGTGTGCATTGATTATTACATGTTTACCTATTGCACTTGTTATATTACTTTGTGTTGACAATTATCCATGAGATAAACATGTTGAAGTTGAAAGCAACTGTTGAAACTTATATCTTCCTTTGTGTTGCTTCAAAGCTTTCTACTAAGAATTTATTGCTTTATGAGTTAACTCTTATGCAAGTCTTATTGATGCTTGTCTTGAAAGTATTATTCATGAAAAGTCTTTGCTATATGATTCAGCTTGTTTATTCATTGTCTTTACCATTGCTTCGAATCGCTGCATTCATCTCATATGCTTTACAATAGTATTGATCAAGATTATGATAGCATGTCACTTCGAAATTATCCTTGTTATCGTTTACCTACTCGAGGGCGAGTAGGAACTAAGCTTAGGGATGCTTGATACGTCTCAAACGTATCTATAATTTCTTATGTTCCATGCTACTTTTATGATGATACTCACATGTTTTATACATACTTTATGTCATTATTATGCATTTTCCGGCACTAACCTATTGACGAGATGACGAAGAGCCGCTGTCATTGTTCTCGCTGTTTTTGGTTTCAGAAATCCTACAAAGGAAATATTCTCGGAATTGGACGAAATCAACACCCAGGGTCTTATTTTCCCACGAAGCTTCCAGAAGACTGAAGGGATTAAGAAGTGGGGCAACGAGGCGCCGCCACCATAGGGCCGCGCGGCCTGGGTGGGGCCCGCACCGCCCTATGGTGTGGGCCCCTCGCCAGCCCTCCGACTCCGCCCTTCCGCCTACTTATAGCCTTCGTCGCGAAAACCCCAGTACCGAGAGCCATGATACGGAAAACCTTCCAGAGACGCCGCCGCCACCAATCCCATCTCGGGGAATTCAGGAGATCGCCTCCAGCACCCTGTCGGAGAGGGGAATCATCTCCCGGAGGACTCTTCATCACCATGATCGCCTCCGGATTGATGTGTGAGTAGTTCACCCCTGGAGTATGGGTCCATAGCAGTACCTAGATGGTTGTCTTCTCCTCATTGTGCTATCATGTTAGATCTTGTGAGCTGCCTATCATGATCAAGATCATCTATTTGTAATGCTACATGTTGTGTTTGTTGGGATCCGATGAATATGGAATACTATGTCAAGTTGATTATCAATCTATCATATATGTGTTGTTTATGTTCTTGCATGCTCTCCGTTGCTAGTAGAGGCTCTGGCCAAGTTGATACTTGTGACTCCAAGAGGGAGTATTTATGCTCGATAGTGGGTTCATGCCTCCATTGAATGCTGGGACGGTGACATAAAGTTCTAAGGTTGTGGATGTGTCTGTTGCCACTAGGGATAAAACATCAATGCTTTGTCTAAGGATATTTGTGTTGATTACATTACGCACCATACTTAATGCAATTGTCTGTTGTTTGCAACTTAATACTGGAAGGGGTTCGGATGATAACTCGAAGGTGGACTTTTAGGCATAGATGCATGTCTGGATAGCGGTCTATGTACTTTGTCGTAATGCCCCGATTAAATCTCATAGTAGTCATCATGATATGTATGTGCATTGTTATGCCCTCTCTATTTGTCAATTGCCCAACTGTAATTTGTTCACCCAACATGCTATTTCTTATCGGAGAGACACCACTAGTGAACTGTGGACCCCGGTCCATTCTTTACATCTGAAATACAATCTATCGCAAACTCGTTTCTTTACTTGTTCTTCGCAAACAAACATCATCTTCCACACTATACATTTAATCCTTTGTTTACAGCAAGCCGGTGAGATTGACAACCTCACTTCGTTAAGTTGGGGCAAAGTATTGTGATTGTGTTGTGCAGGTTCCACGTTGGCGCCGGAATCCCCGGTGTTGCGCCGCACTACACTCCGCCACCAACAACCTTCACGTGTTCCTTGACTCCTACTGGTTCGATAACCTTGGTTTCTTACTGAGGGAAAACTTGCTGCTGTACGCATCACACCTTCCTCTTGGGGTTCCCAACAGACGTGTGTCAACTACACGCCAGCAGAGGTCTTCGACCCCTTCACCATGACTGGCGCCGTCAGCTCGTAAGTTATTCTTTCTTGTTTTTTCCTATCTCTTTTTCTCTCAGTTACCTTATATTTTGTTTTACTTCTATATTGACAGAGCTGACGAGGGGGAAGAGGAGGAAGAACCCGGAGCTCATGGGCCAGCTCACACGAGCACTTCCAATATGCTGGTTCTTTCCGAGGAACACCGTGTTGGTTCAGAAGCCTCGCCTCCCCCGCAGCATAACTCAGAAGCAGCGACTCCAGTGCCCAGCCCTCGAGCACCGAAGCCGAAGAAAGCGAAAACCAGGGCTGGTAGCACACAAGAGCTTGCTACTGGGACTACATTGGGTCCTCTCCTTGAGGATGTAAGTTTCCTTTCACTCCTTGTCGACTTTTTTGTTTAGCCCGAAAGATTTTTCATCCCCTGACGTTGTTTTTCTGTCTTGTCGATTTATTGCAGCCCTTGATGAAAGAGCTGGTCAACCTAGGATCCTGATTTATCGGGTCCCATGACGAGGCCGCCACTTTAAGAGGTAAAACTTTGCTCCTCTTGACTTGTTACATATCCCTATCTTGATTCTGCGTCCTCTAACCTTTTTCTTTCAGATGCACTTCGTCGTGCCGAGGAACGCGCTGATGACCTTGAAGCCAAGCTCAAAGCCAGCGAGACAACTCGCAAGAAGGCTAAAAAGGATGCCGCCGCTGTCGAAGATCTTCGCCAGAGGCTTCAAGCTGTTGAAGACGCTTTGAGCAACAAAGAGGCCCAACAAGTCGAGCGCAAAAATAGTATAGTGGAGCGCTTCAAAACGTAATCCCGGAGATTTTTGAGTAATCAGTGCTTTCATTTACCTTCTGTTTTTCTTCAACAGGGAAAATGAGTGAGCAGTATACTTTGAACCAAGAATACGATCATCATCTTCTGGATGCTCTCGATATTCTTGAGCTAAACTGCGACTTGGCGCGCAAGTGCATTTCTTCCGCACGGGCCGCACTAAAGCACGCCTTCCCCCACTTCTTCCCGAAGGATACCCAGCCGGAGTTCTTCTCCGAGCTTTCCCAGCATTTCCTGGAGAAGGATGATCCGGCTTTGGCCTATCGTGAAGCTAGCTTGAAGATTGGAGTCGAAGGGACCATCGCGCTTGTCGCGGCCAGCGGCCAGAAAGTCGACTGGGTGAAGGCTGGTACTCCCAAGGGCTTGAACTCGGAGAAGTGGAAGGTTCTAGTGAAGGATGCCAAGGCTTTCTCGAAGAAAGTCATCGCCTTCCTTGACCCAACGTCCTCCGCTTCTGCTAGCACTGCTCGGACGGAGGTCAAGTAGACCAACTCGCGTCTCTTTTTCTTTTTGCTTTTTGTAGCTATTGCCGCCTTTTGTTGCTCCCGGCGATTTGTATGGGCTCTCTAGGAGCCGTATTTTTTAAGGACTCGCCCTATGTAAATGTGCTAAATATGAATGAAAAGATGTGCCTTGCCGAATGATTGATGTCGGTCTTTCTTGTCTTCCAATTGATTTTTTTTAACTATAGTGGAGCTGGACCTTCCAACGCTTCACCCGCTACTTCTCATTCTGCGAGAGTTCCTGGTGGCGTTTCCTTGGATGTTACATCATGTGCTGATTCAACTCATCAAGAAATGGCCGATCTGCAATAACATTTGCAAGCGATGAAGAAGCATGTTGTAACAGTTATGGATCAATCTCGCAAATCCTCGGATCGCGAGCAAGCTGCTCTTCGTCAAGCACATGAGGCTCTTGAGTTGAAGGAATCAGCGACTGCTAACGCCACACGATCTGATCAACGCGAGAGCTATATGCTTGACTTGATGACTGATGCAAGTCAGGATATGGCTGGTAATGTAACTTTTATCTTGCTGATTCCTTGATATTCTTCGTATCCCTTCTTACACTATTGTTTTTCCTTATGTTGCTTGTAGGCTCGTTTCTTGATGCTTCCGCCGAAGAACAAAGAGTAAACTCACGAGTCGAAGCCCTTCTTCGACTTGCCAAGATGAATGATATTGACTTCTGGGCAGATGATGATCGCACTCGCCGTATCGTTCAATTCCAGGATCGAGCCGCCCAAGTTCATAAGTTTCGTGACTTCTTTTGTAATACTTTGTCCATGGTATACAATGCTATGTTTCCTCGGAACCCTCAGCCCAGAAATCTTACCGATCTTATGGGTATATTTAAAGATGTGCACAATATCCACGATTTTGTGAAGGCTCAAATGGTGGCCGGCGCCAAGGTGGCCTTGATCTGGTTGAAGGTCTGCCACTCGAAGTAGGATTTTGGTAACATTGTCGATACTTTTTACCTCAAGATGTCGAAGAGGAGGATGTTGACAAGCATAGTGTGGTTGTGTCTCCTGCCGCCGAGAAAATGATCGACGAGCTTCTTAGGGTGGATGCCACTTTCTTTAAGGAATTTTGGTATGATGACTCGACACAGATTGTCCGCGCTACAAGAGAAAACATAAGCATAGATAGATTGATATAGGGGTTCTTTTTCTTTTCTCTTAGATGCGCTTGGTTTGAGCCAAAACGCAGAGTTGCATATATCTGTAAGTCGTATATATTGTAACTATCATTGCGAGACTCGTGTAAAGTCAAGGCAATTTCTTGTGTTATGATTTTTTCCTTTGAGCCTCGAGTATCTCGGCTGGCATGGCTATGTTTATTGTTCGCGACGTTTTTCATGGAACCAAGGCGTGTAAATTGATAGATGTTTCCAAGTCGAGTATATTGTAAATTTATCGGGTTCGAGCCCCCGAGCCTTGCTTGTGAAGAAAAAAGTGTATGCCATCACTATTTTTATTTCAACCATGCTATATTGCAGCATCACAAGCCCGCCTCATTAAAAACCTTTCAGCCCCACTCGGTGCCCTCAAAGGAAAAGAGTGCGTCTAAAAACTTGAGAGCTCTTCAGATAAATGTATGCTTACATAGTTGATACTATATTGACTTTCCTCTAAGCGTAGAAGCGTCGTAGCTGCGCCACGTTCCACGGGTTTGGTTCGTCCTTGCCCAATTTCTTGTCCTTCAACCGATAGGCTCCCCCCGAAATAACTTCAGTAATGATATATGGTCCCAACCATGGGGATTCAAACTTCTTGTGTCCATCTTGCTTCAGTCGAAGGACTAGATCACCGACTTCGAAAGACCTAGGCCGCAAACATCGGCTGTGGTAATTTTTGAGGTTCTACTGGTACGCGTTTACTCGTGATAGCACCACGTCTCTTGCTTCGTCGAGTGCATAAACATCGTCCTCCAGCGCCTTCTGTGCAACTTCTTCTTCATGTTCCACGACTCTGGGAGAGTTGTGTTCTATTTCTATCGGGAGTACTGCTTCAGCTCCTTGGACCAAGAAGAATGGTGTTTCTTGAGTTGCTGCGTTCGGCATTGTTTGTAGGCTCCACAAGACGTAGGGCAACTCGTCAACCCAGGTGTGTCGTGCTTTCTCAAGTGGTGTTAGCAGACGTTTCTTGATGCCATTGCAGATGAGACCATTGGCTTTTTCGACTTGGCTGTTGGTTTATGGGTGCACCACCGATGCGAATGCAGCTTGATGCCCACGCCTTCGCAGTAGTCCTTGAATTCTCGAGAGGTAAAATTGTTGTCATTGTCCGTAACTATGCTGTTTGGGACGCCGAATCGAAAGACTATCCCCTTGATGAAGTTCACCACTGATGTTGCATCTGCCGATGTTACTGGTACTTCTTCGATCCACTTGGTAAATCTATCGACAGCCACGAGCAAATACATGTATCCTCCTGGCCAGGACTTGTGCAATTTGCCCACCATGTCAAGCCCCCATTGTGCGAAAGGCCAAGCCAATGGTATTGGCATTAATTCTGCTGCTGGAGAGTGAGGTTTTGGTGCAAATCTCTGGCAAGCGTCGCAGGTGCGCACTATGTCCTTTGCATCCTCTATTGCTGTCAGCCAATAAAACCATGCTCGAAAAACTTTGGCTGCTATTGCTCGACTGCTTGCATGGTGGCCACATACTCCTTCGTGTATGTGCTTTAGTATGACTCGCCCTTCCTCGGGTGTAACGCATCTTTCCAACACTCCTGAGATGCTTCGTTTGTATAGTTCCCCCTTAACCACGGTAAACGCTTTGGATCGTCGAATAACTTGCCTCGCTTCAACCGGATCTTCGGGTATCTCTTTTTCCGTGATATATGCCAGATAAACCTGCATCCAGGGAATTTGAATCATCATGACTTCCTATAGTTCTTCCTCATCTTTCGATGTATGTACTTTTGGAGCCGCTGTAGCCCCCGAGTCTTTCTTGGACTTCTCTTTTTTCTTTGTCTGCTTCGGCGTCTTCTTCGCCTTAGTTGATCTTTCACAGATTTTTTTCCCAAAAAACTTCAGGTGGTATGGGAAGGCACTGTGAGCCAATGTTTGCCAAAACGTCAGCTTCGTCGTTGTTGAGCCTGCTCACGTGATTAACTTCATAGCCGTCAAAGGTTTTCTCGAGTTCATTGTATACTTCCTTATATGCTATCATGTTGTCATTGACGGCGTCGCACTTGTGCATCACCTGTTGAGCCACCAACTGGGAGTCGCCGAAGATTTTTAAGCGAGTAGCGCCGCACGACTTGGCCATCTTCATCCCGTGAATCAGGGCCTCATATTCTGCCTCGTTATTGGATGCGTTGGGGAAGGTCATCCGCAATATATACTTCATCTTGTCGCCCTGTGGTGAGACAAGTACTACGCCTGCTCCAGCTCCTTCCAATCTCTTGGACCCGTCGAATTTCATATGCCACATGCTCGATAGATCTAGGGGTCCCGTATTTTGGAGTGTCATCCACTCTGCCACAAAGTACGGCAGAATTTGCGACTTGATCGCCTTTATTTTTTCATATGTGATGTCCCGAGGGGAAAGCTCGATTCCCCACAGGGAGACACGTCCTGTGGCTTCCGGATTGTTCAATATGTTCGAGAGAGGCGCCTCGTTGACCACTATTATCGGGTGTGCCGAAAAATAGTACATTAACTTCTGCGCTGACATAAAGACTCCATAGGCCAACTTCTGATATTGCAGGTAGCGCTGTTTGGATGGTGAAAAAACTTCATCGAGGAAATATATTGGCCACTGTACTCCGTGAATTTTCCCTTCTTCCTCTCGCTCTACCAGGAGGACTGTGCTGACCACTTGAGGTGTGGCTGCGATGTATAATAGCAGGGGTTCTTTTTCTTGGGGTGCCACCAGTATTGGTGGTGTCGAGATAGTTTTCTTCAGATGCTCAAAAGCTTTGTCTGCTTCCTCATTCCACTCGAATTTTCCCCCTTGCTTGATTAGCGCGTAAAAGGGCAACGCTTTTTCTCCCAACCTGGTGACAAACCTACTCAAAGTTGCGACTCGTCTAGTCAGTTGATGTATCTCCTTGAGCTTGGTTGGTTTTCTCATCGTCAAGATGGCCTGTATTTTCTCTGGATTGGCCTCGATTCCCCTAGATGACACTAAGTATCCGAGGAGTTCTCTCGCAGGAACACCAAATGAACACTTTGTCGGGTTCAACTTGTGATGGAACTTGTCGAGGTTGTCGAAGGTTTCCTTGAGATCATCGACCAGGGATGATCCTTGCTTTCGATGTACACTTGAACATTTTTTCCAATCTGTGTGGCGAGGCACTTCTGCATCATCCACTGATACGTGGCTCCCGCGTTTTTTCGACCCGAAGGGCATTGTTGTGTAGCAGAATACGCCATAAGGGGTTATGAAAGTTGTTTTGAATTCCTCTTCTTCTTTCAAGCGGATCTGATTGTAACCAGAATACGCGTCGAGGATGGAAAGACATTCGCAACCTGCCATGGAACCGATAATTTGGTCGATCCTCGGGAGGGGGAAGTGATCCTTTGGATAATATTTATTAAGACACGTAAATCGACGCATATGCCAATACTGGGTTTGCGACCCACGTGGCCTCAGTTTGCAGCTCCTTGATGAAACCTGCTTCTTTGAGCCGACAGATCTCAGATAGCATGGCTATGCGGTTTGGCTCGGAGAATCGCCGCAAAGGTTGTCGAAGTGGTCTAGCTCTTGGATCTAGATTTAGGGGGTGCTCGGCAAGTTCCCTGGGTACTCCTGGCATGTCAGCTGGACACCATGCGAAGATTTCCCAGTGCTCACGGAGGAACTTGACAAGCGCGCTTTCCTATGCATTGTCCAAGTTGGACGAGATGGATGTCGTCTTTTTTGGATCCGTCGGGTGGATCTGCACTTCCTTAGAGTTCTTGGAGGTGTCAAAAGCTTACTCTTGCAAGGATCTACCTCCATCAGGTAGCACGTCGTAGTTGGTAGTGAGCTTGGATGCTTCGTACTCAGCTTGCATCCCGAAAGTTTTGGAGAGCTTATGAAAGTCCTTGTCGCACTTATCTGCTAGAGCAAAACTTCCTTTGACTGTGATTGGGCCGTTAGGTCCGGGGATCCTCCATAATAGGTATGTATAATGCGGCACAACCATAAATCTGGCATATGCGGGTCGTCCCAAGAGAGCGTGATATCGAGACGGCCAATCGATAATTTCGAACTCCAGCTTCTCCTTCCTGAAGTTTTCTCGTGTTCCAAACTGCAAGTCGAGTAGAATCTTTCCTAGAGGATAATTTGGCTTCTCAGGTGTGATGCCATGAAAACGCATATCAGTTGGTGTCAAATTTTCCAAAGAGATATTCATCTTTCGTAGCGTATCCGCGTATATGAGATTTAAACTGCTTCCTCCATCTATGAATATGCGGAAGACCTCAAATCCTACGATCACCGCTGGTAAGATCATAGCTGACTGCCCTAGTCGTGGAACTTTAGGTGGGTGGTCCTCTTGGGTGAATCCTATTGCCTGTCCCGACCAATTGAGGTACTCGATGGTTGGCGGAGGCGACTTTTCTGCCATGAACACCTGCCGCGAAATTAACTTCTGCGCTCTGTTCGAGGGTCTGCCTTTTTTGCATCATCGACACTGCTCCCGTTGTGTCTATGAAGTCGCCGTTGTTGCCCGGAGGTGCCGCAAGTTGCAGCTGATGTTGATTTGCGTTGGTAATTGCGGGTGGTGGTGGCAGGTGAATTTCACTCCTTGGCCCCTGCACGTACCCCCTGTTTGTTGCTTGCGTGTTGGTGTTTTCCGCGTATCTTCGCAGAGCTTGAAAAGTTCGGTAGTCCTTCTGAAGATGACCCGACTGTCTCTTTCCCTCATTGTCGAGGTAGAAGTGCATCTGGCATGGCCCGTTCAACAGATCTTCGGGTGACATGTTGTATGGCCTTGGGAACCTAGGCCGATTATTTTGCCTGCTGGAACTCGGCACATCTCTATGATCGTTGCGCTGGTCGTTGTTCCACTGGTAGTCATCCCGATGATTTCCTCCACTGTTTCCTCGGAAGCCAGCCGCCACTTGGCTAGACCGTCATAATCTGTGAAGTGGAGAAATTGTCCCCTATTTTGATTATTGTTTCTGTTGCGATCTTCCTCTGGTGACCTCTGCCATTTATTATTAACAACATCTTCACCGCCAGCCCAACGATTTGCTATTTCCATGAGATCCGCTATTGTTCTTGGGTTGGACCTACCCAATTGGTCGATTAGATATCTTCTTCTGATTCCTGCAACAAATGCGTCAATTGCTCTTTCATCGGACACATTTTCTGCCGAGTTATTATGATGCCCCATCGCTGGATGTACATCCTCATTGATTCCTCCGCCTTCTGCTTGCAAGTCCTTAACTGCTCTATTGTCACAGGTTTGTTGCACGTGTAACGAAAGTTCCTCACAAACAAATCCTCGAAACTCTCCCAACTGTTGATGGATCCTCCTGGTAACTTCTTGAGCCAAGATCTTGTGGCTCCGCTGAGGTGAACTTGAATGCTTTGCATGGCTATTCTTGCTTTTTTTGTTTTTATAGAGTGGTAAGTTAGTGCTGTTGTAAGGAAGTGGTAGTTGTTCCAGTACAGAAAGAAGGGAGATTTGTGTAACCCGAGCTCTTTGATCAAGACGGTGTGGCCAAAGTCCACCCAATAGCTTCACCGTTTCCAGGTAGTCTATTAGCCAATCTTCTGGATCTTGGAGTCCATCAAACTTTTTGTAGTTGTCAGGCAACTTGAAACCAGAAGGCACTCGAGTTTTTCGAACCTGTCGGCTAAAGCAAGGGAGTCCGCACATGTCTTCATCGTCAACTTCTGGCGAGTGTCGCCGTTCTCGTGTTCTATTTTCGCGACTCCTCTTGTCGCGTGCTCTATTGACTCGAGCCTGGGTCACCGTGTTCCTTGTGTCACCTTCTCGTGGAGGATCTCGCGCCGCCACCGTAGTGGGCCGGGGACTATTTTGCCTTGGACTATTTCTGTGGAGCACTTTCGGGTTGTGGTGCACTCGGGCCTACTATCGCTGCCCCCATAACGCCGACTCCTACCATAGCCATCTGGTATAGTGCCTCTCTAGGATCTCCCTGAGGTGGTTTAGATGCCATTATGAAGGCATGTGTCTCCATATATCCTGCTTCCGGAGTTATTGGGATGATGTGCCCTCTTGTGTCTATCGACATAAAGGACATGTCGAGGTTTTGGATCAAGTTTTCCCATTCATGCTCGGGCACATTTTCCAATCGAGATCTTGCTCTTGCACGGGCGTCTCTGTGACTATCTCCCGAAGTTCCTGATTGTCGACTCAGGTTGGCCCTGCACGCACTTGACGCAGAAGCTGCAACTCTTCTTTCGTCGAGTAATGCCCTTTGTTTTTCTAGCTCTCGTCCAGCACGAGCGAGTTTATATTGATATGCTTGCAATGCCTCCGGTGTAGCCATGGTAGTCATCGGCTCTGTACCGTTCATGGCTCTTTGAGCTCTATCCCAAGCTTCTTGCGGCAGCTGTATTTTGTCTCGCGGCATTGCCCCGATGTATTTGATTCCTGTTCCACGCGTAAGATTTGTGGGATCGATGTATGGATTGCCCAAATCATCGAAGCCTCCGACGCTTCGTCCTCTTGGCGGCTTGCTTCCCCGATTGCGCATATTTGGTGATATATTGTAGTTTTGTTTTCATCATCTTCAGGGTCGGTGACACCGTCGTATAGATCGGCGAAGACCTCCCTAATAGAAGTAGATTTTTTGATAAAGTCGTAGTTGGTGAAGCCAACGTTGTCGATGCTTTCCGAGTCACTACTCAGATCCGAATCTGTGAACGACCCGAAAGTCATGTTGCCGACCAAATCGGCGAGTCTCCCACCGACGGCGGGATTGGTGAAGCTTGGTGGCGAAACCTCCTCGTTGCCTTACTCGATTGATGATGCTGATGATCATGAGAAATCTGAATCGACCTCTAACGGTCCCGAAAAAATCAGTGCCGCGAGACGATGCGACCCTTCTTTCCCAACGAGGAAGCGGAAACCCCCGAACGTCATCTCCGTCGACTCCTCCAGATCGGCATATGCATGCAAACGGGCGGGAGGGTGAGGAACAAAATCATCGAGATCAGGTTGGATCCGTTTACCTCCGTCCATCGCATTGCTTGCCATTGATGATGTTGACGATGCCATCGAGATCACCTCCTTGCAGCCTCAAATTCCCATAGACGGCGCCAATTGACAAGGTATTAACTTGTTAATGCCTACAAATTGTAGACTTAGAGTTTCGTAGAAAGTAGAGGGCAAGTAGATCTCGAATGTTCAGCCGAAAAGGTGTTCGACTCAGAAATTAGGGTGTGTGTTTGTTCACAATAGTTTCGATCCTTTCCTCTCCCCTTGGCTCCCCTTTATATAGGAGTGATGCGTGCAATCGACACGTCCATTGGGAACCCCAAGAGGAAGGTGTGATGCGTACAGTAGCAAGTTTTCCCTCAGAAAGAAACCAAGGTTTATCGAACCAGGAGGAGCCAAGAAGCACGTCGAAGGTTGATGGCGTCGGGATGTAGTGCGGCGCAACACCAGGGATTCCGGTGCCAACGTGGAACCTGCACAACACAACCAAAGTACTTTGCCCCAACGTAACAAGTGAGGTTGTCAATCTCACCGGCTTGCTGTAACAAAGGATTAGATGTATAGTGTGGATGATGATTGTTTGCAGAAAACGATAGAACAAGTATTGCAGCAGATTGTATTCGATGTAAAGAATAGGACCAGGGTCCACGGTTCACTAGAGGTGTCTCTCCCATAAGATAAATAGCATGTTGGGTGAACAAATTACAGTTGGGCAATTGACAAATAGAGAGGGCATGACCATGCACATACATGATATGATGAGTATAGTGAGATTTAATTGGGCATTACGACAAAGTACATAGACCGCTATCCAGACATGCATCTATGCCTAAAAAGTCCACCTTCGGGTTATCATCCGAACCCCTTCCGAGTATTAAGTTGCAAACAACGAGACAATTGCATTAAGTATGGTGCGTAATGTAATCAATAACTACATCCTCGGACATAGCATCAATGTTTTATCCCTAGTGGCAACAACACATCCACAACCTTAGAACTTTCGTCACTCGTCCCGGATTTAATGGAGGCATGAACCCACTATCGAGCATAAATACTCCCTCTTGGAGTTAAGAGTAAAAACTTGGCCGGAGCCTCTACTAATAACGGAGAGCATGCAAGATCATAAACAACACATAGGTAATAGATTGATAATCAACATAACATAGTATTCTCTATCCATCGGATCCCAACAAACACAACATATAGCATTACGGATAGATGATCTTGATCATGTTAGGCAGCTCACAAGATCCGACAATGAAGCACATAAGGAGAAGACGACCATCTAGCTACTGCTATGGACCCATAGTCCAGGGGTGAACTACTCACTCATCACTCCGGAGGCGACCATGGCGGTGAAGAGTCCTCCGGGAGATGATTCCCCTCTCCGGCGAGGTGCGGAGGCGATCTCCTGAATCCCCCGAGATGGGATTGGCGGCGGCGGCGTCTCAGTAAGGTTTTCCGTGGCTCTCGGTACTGGGGGTTTCGCGACGAAGACTTTAAGTAGGCGGAAGGGCAAGTCAGGGGGCCACACGAGGGCCCCACACAACAGGCCGGCGCGGCCAAGGCCCAGGGCGCGCCGCCCTAGTGTGGCGCCACCTCGTGGCCCCACTTCGTGAGTCCTCCGGTCTTATGGAAGCTTCGTGGAAAAATAGGCCCCTGGGCGTTGATTTCGTCCAATTCCGAGAATATTTCCTTACTAGGATTTCTGAAACCAAAAATAGCAGAAAACAGCAACCGGCTCTTCGGCATCTCGTTAATAGGTTAGTGCCGGAAAATGCATAAATATGACATAAAGTATGCATAAAACATGTAGATATCATCAATAATGTGGCATGGAACATAAGAAATTATCGATACGTCGGAGACGTATCAGCATCCCCAAGCTTAGTTCCTGCTCGTCCCGAGCAGTGTAAACGATAACAAAGATAATTTTGGAGTGACATGCCATCATAACCTTGATCATACTATTGTAAGCATATGTAATGAATGCAGCGATCAAAACAATAGTAATGACATGAGTAAACAAATGAATCATAAAGCAAAGACTTTTCAGGAATAGTACTTTCAAGACAAGCATCAATAAGTCTTGCATAAGAGTTAACTCATAAAGCAATAAATCAAAGTAAAGGTATTGAAGCAACACAAAGGAAGATTAAGTTTCAGCGGTTGCTTTCAACTTATAACATGTATATCTCATGGATATTGTCAATGTAAAGTAATATGACAAGTGCAATATGCAAGTATGTAAGAATCAATGCACAGTTCACACAAGTGTTTGCTTCTTGAGATGGAGAGAAATAGGTGAACTGACTCAACATAAAAGTAAAAGAAAGGCCCTTCGCAGAGGGAAGCATTGATTGCTATATTTGTGCTAGAGCTTTGGTTTTGAAAACAAGAAACAATTTTGTCAACGGTAGTAATAAAGCATATGTATCATGTAAATTATATCTTACAAGTTGCAAGCCTCATGCATAGTATACTAATAGTTCCCGCACCTTGTCCTAATTAGCTCGGATTACCGGGATTATCATCGCAATACACATGTTTTAACCAAGTGTCACAAAGGGGTACCTCTATGCCGCCTGTACAAAGGTCTAAGGAGAAAGTTCGCATTGGATTTCTCGCTTTTGATTATTCTTAACTTAGACATCCATACCGGGACAACATAGACAACAGGATAATGGACTCCTCTTTAATGCATAAGCATGTAGCAACAATTAATGTTCTCATATGAGATTGAGGATATATGTCCAAAACTCGAAACTTCCACCATGGATCATGGCTTTAGTTAGCGGCCCAATGTTCTTCTCTAACATTATGCATGCTCTAACCATTAAATGAGTGGTAAATCTCCCTTACTTCAGACAAGACGGACATGCATAGCAACTCACATGATATTCAACAAAGATTAGTTGATGGCGTCCCCAGGAACATGGTTATCGCACAACAAGCAACTTAATAAGAGATAAAGTGCATAAGTACATATTCAATACCACAATAGTTTTTAAGCTATTTGTCCCATGAGCTATATATTGCAAAGGTAAAGAATGGAAATTTTAAAGGTAGCACTCAAGCAATTTACTTTGGAATGGCGGAGAAATACCATGTAGTAGGTAGGTATGGTGGACACAAATGGCATAGTGGTTGGCTCAAGGATTTTGGATGTATGAGAAGTATTCCCTCTCGATACAGGGTTTAGGCTAGCAAGGTTATTTGAAACAAACACAAGGATGAACCGGTGCAGCAAAACTCACATAAAAGACATATTGTAAACATTATAAGACTCTACACCGTCTTCCTTGTTGTTCAAACTCAATACTAGAAATTATCTAGACTTTAGAGAGACCAATTATGCAAACCAAATTTTAGCAAGCTCTTTGTATTTCTTCATTAATGGGTGCAAAGTATATGATGCAAGAGGTTAAACATGAGCACAACAATTGCCAAGTATCAAGACATTTTAGAATTACTACATGTAGCATTTCCCGATTCCAACCATATAACAATTTAACGAAGAAGATTCAACCTTCGCCATGAATACTATGAGTAAAGCCTAAGGACATATTTGTCCATATGCAACAACGGAGCGTGTCTCTCTCCCACACAATGAATGCTAGGATCCATTTTATTCAAACAAAACAAAAACAAAAACAAACCGACGCTCCAAGCAAAGCACATAAGATGTGACGGAATAAAAATATAGTTTCAGGGGAGAAACCTGATAATGTAGTCGATGAAGAAGGGAATGCCTTGGGCATCCCCAAGCTTAGTGTCGAGGGTACTCCTCGCCAATGCCCTCCGATAGGGGCTTAGGGTTGACGGAATCCTGCAAGCTGACACGAGACATCGGTTCACAGACAAGCGGGGAGAGCGATTTACCCAGGTTCGGGGCCCTCGATGAGGTAAAACCCTTACGTCCTGCCTGTCTGTTCTTGATTATGATGATAATGGGTTACAATGGGGTGCCGAATAGTTCGGCTGAGATCTCGACGAGATGGCTATTGCTAAGATGACCTAGCTCTAAGCTTTTTCTGGCTAAGATTGCTAAGATTGTTCGTGTGTCTCGGCAGCCCCTCTCCTGGCCTTTATATAGGAGGCCAGGTCTCAAGGGTCCTAACCGAGTACGACTAGGTTTACAGTAGTTTAGATCCAATCTTTCCTTGTTTGTTCGCTTCCTTGTCTTGCCCGTCAAGGAATCTTCTAGTGCGCCGACCTAGTGGCCCATCTCGCCTGCAGGTATCTTCCCTTTCTAAAGGGAAGTATATTTCTCCAACTGCTCCTACTGCGGCTCCTTTTTCTGTAAGTCCTCTTCTGATCTTAATACAGATTTCTTGGAGCGTGCCTTGTTTAATTGTTTTTCTTTCTCTCTTAAGGACCTGCGTGGCGTTATCTCTTCTCTGGAGGTTTTCGCCTCCCGATTCACTTCTCTAGAGGCTGACAAAGTTCGGCTGCAAGAGGAAGTCGAATCTTCCTCCTCAAAACTGGATGGCGCGAGTCAAGATAGCTGCCGCAGCTCGCCAAGAGATTGATTCTCCGAAGGAAGAGCTGGCCGGACCGAAAGGGAAGCTGAAGGAGGAGGAAGCATCCAGGCTGGTGGCTGAGGCTCGAGCAGCCGAAAAGGATAAAGTCCTTCGTCAATCTTCTTTGGCCTTGCTTGGTAATCTCTAACATACTTTCGTCGAGTGACGTTCTTATGGATTTACTTTTTGTCAGTGACTGAATTTTTCCCTTCCTTTCTATTGCAGAGGCAGCAAACATTCCTGTCGATGCCCTGGAAAGAGTTCCAAATAACTCCCCAGCGAACGCTGTGTCAACGATTCTCGCTTCTCACCAGCTTATACAAGAGCTTCTTGTGAAGGGGAAGGGTGCTCTGGCGCGGATGCACTCGATGATCTTCCCCAAGATTAAGCAAGAGAAGACCCTGGGACAGCTAATCGATACCTTCGCGGTTGACACCAAAGAGGTCATCGAGGTATTCAAGCGTACATCACGCACTTTTGGTGCTCTCCTTGCCTTCCAGCTTATGATGGGTTACGACTTTAAGGGTGACATCGAGGAAATGACTAAGGGGCTTCCAAAAGGGCAAGACGGGCAGCCTGTTGATTTGAGCACCTTTAAGGCGTCTGCTCTTACTTGTGCCCGTCAGCTCCTTGAACTGGTTGCATCAAGGAAATCGTCGACTGGTCCTAGTTCATCGACTCAAACTCAGCTTCCTTGATTCTTGTAACAAACTTGTGCCTTGAGCTGATGCAAAACATTGCCTCTGCCGCAAAACTCATGCTTTGTAATAAACTCCGTGCTAGCATTGTTGTTAGCACACTTGCTATGATATCACTTTCTTGCACTTTTCCCGATGGGAGTTATTTTGGACGTTCGGCTATACCATATCCATCATTTCTTTATAACCAGTACTTTCTGCAGGTCTTCCCAGTACCCTTGTTTGCAGACGATTCGTCGGGTGCGCTTCCTGAAAGCGATCGGATCCAGCGCATGAAAGACCGGATGACACAGATGGAGAAGGATTTACGCAGCACTTATGCCTTAGCTGCCATCATCAATAAAAAGAGCGAGATTGCAGCCGACGTGGAGCGGTACATTCTTGGCGAGCTGCATAAGGCTACCGAAAGTTTAAACTGTAAGTTTCTTGATCCCTTTGCCTGCTTGCGGGCAACTTCTTGTCTGAGTCGTTTACTAATTCTTTTGGCAGTCATAGCATTGAACCCTGCGGAAGAGAACAAGCGGATACACGAGCGGGTGCATGCTTTGACTCAGCTTTCCTTATCCGAAGAAATTTTCTGGCGGGAACACTCGAAGGCCTCGGCTGTCGTCAAATTTCAAGATCGAGTGCAACAGGTCCACCAGTTCTTCGACAAGTGCTACAAGGCCATGAGGGTAGTTTGGAAAACGATGTTTCCTCTGAATGCAGTTCCCCCTACCCTTTTGACTTTGATGTCTGAATTTGGAAGTGCCAAGAAGGTTCAGGAGCTAGTAAGATCTCAAGTCTTTGCAGGGGCCAAGTGCACGCTTGCCCTTGTGCTTGCTTGTTATCCTTCAGCTTGTTTGCTGCCTATTGCCAACGCAACTGGTGACTTCGAGGAGCTGTACCCGAAGGTTTTAGCTCCTGCTCATGTAATTGTCGACAGGCTTGAGGAGATGTCAAAGGTACCTGAGGAAAAGGAAACTCCGCAAGGGTGACATAAAGGTGTAAAGTTACTTTTTTAAATTGTATTGGCTAGTTCATCCGAGTGCTCGGATTTTTGGGCCAAAAACTTCTTATCTGGTTGGTACATGAATATGTACTTTTACCATGCCGTTGGCGAATATTTAAAGGGGAGAAGCTTAATTGCCCGTTGGATGTATGAGTACTAGTTGGTTAGCAAATCATTATGAGTGATCAGCTCGTGTTGCGAGTTTTGCTAAACCCGTTGTATGCGCAACTTTGCTTTCAACCGTTTGTAAATTTCGACAGTCATTCCCGAATTTTTCGGGTGTAATGATTCTACCGATGAGCCCGTTGTTCCTTTGATAATTCCATAAGTAAAATATCGAACGTGGGTTGTTGTTTATACGTATTTCCAAATTTTTGCTATTTACGGCACTCGTAGAGGCATCTATAGCGGAGGAAAAAGTGAACGTCCTTTAGCACTCGTAGAGGCTTTTGGAGCGCGATCTTCTGCCTTGTACTATGTTTACATAGTGATGGGGCTTAGAAGTTTGTCGTTACTGCAATGCTTAACAAGGGAATAAAGCTTAAGTTCTTATTAATAAGGTAAGCACGATGCTAGAGGGCGGAAAAGGGGAAGCCCTGTTTAAAGTAAAGGAGAAAAGAAAGTAAAGGCTAGTGGACTGCCTATATACGGAAGGGGTTCTTCTCCTCCTCTGGCTTCTTCACTGCGTCAGTGATTGCTGCAGCGTTGCTGATTTCGTCAGGGGTTTGGGCGGTGATCATCATCGTCTTGCTATCTCCTAAGCCTTCTGTGCCATCAGCTGCCGATCCCTTTGCTGCCGAGGCTCCTGCTGCAGAAGCTTCTGCCGCCGAAGCTTCTGCTGTCGAAGCTTTACGGGTGAAAGCAGCTGAATTCTTCTTGGCATCCCTGCCATCTTTTTCTTCCTTAATTTCTCGTATAGACAGCTTGGGCGGAGGGTCGACGATTTCTTGCTGTGACCCGAACTTTGCAGCAATCCTCTGAAAGTCGCGATCACAATTGTCCGAGCGTGAGAAACTTCCATAGACTGTGATGTTTGTCCCGTTGTTCCTGATACGTCCAATTTGCATCACTATTTTATATCATAATTTGCTGTTATTCATTGATATATTTCATATTGGGACACAATACTTATGTTATTTCATCTATTTTGCATGTTTCATGATTATTTGGAGATCGAGCACCGGAGCCGAGATTCTGCTGGAAAAAGCACCGTCAGGATGCAATATTTCGGAAGAT